>NC_089845.1:52064101-52361601 GCF_035609145.1 Eleutherodactylus coqui | reverse complement strand
GTCCCACTATTAAGCCACAATAGCAGCAAGAGTGGCCCCCCCCTCCCAACAATTTTTACTTCTGAAAAGCCCTCATTAGCAAAGCATACCTTAGCTAAGCACCACACTACCTCCAACAAAGCACAATCACTGCCTGCATGACACTCTGCTGCCACTTCTCCTGGGTTACATGCTGCCCAACCCCCCCCCCCCACGACCCAGTGTCCACAGCGCACACCAAACTGTCCCTGCCCAGCCTTCAGCTGCCCTCATGCCACGCCACACTCATGTCTATTTATAAGTGCGTCTGCCACAGGAAAAGCAGGCACACACTGCAGAGGGTTGGCACGGCTAGGCAGCGACCCTCTTTAAAAGGGGCGGGACGATAGCCCACAATGCTGTACAGAAGCAATGAGAAATCCAATCCTGTGCCACCGCCATCAGGAGCTGCACATGTGGGCATAGCAATGGGGAACTTATGTGCCACACACTATTCATTCTGTCAAGGTGTCTGCATGCCCCAGTCAGACCGGGCTTTTTAATTCATAGACACAGGCAGGTACAACTCCCTATTGTGAAGTCCCTGTGGACCGACAGCATGGGTGGCTCCCTGGAACCCACCGGCGGTACATAAAAATATCCCATTGCATTGCCCAACACAGCTGAGGTAGTAATGTCGTGCTTAATGCAGGTGGGCTTCGGCCCACACTGCATGCCCCAGTCAGACTGGGGTTCTTTAGAATTGGAAACAGATGCATTTATAATTCTCTGTGGACCCACAGCATGGGTGGGTGCCAGGAAGCCACCGGCGGTACATAAAAATATCCCATTGCAGTGCCCATCACAGCTGAGGTAGTAATGTCATGCTTAATGCAGGTGGGCTTCGGCCCACACTGCATGCCCCAGTCAGACTGGGGTTCTTTAGAAGTGGAAACAGATGCATTTATAATTCTCTGTGGACCCACAGCATGGGTGGGTGCCAGGAAGCCACCGGCGGTACATAAAAATATCCCATTGCAGTGCCCATCACAGCTGAGGTAGTAATGTCATGCTTAATGCAGGTGGGCTTCGGCCCACACTGCATGCCCCAGTCAGACTGGGGTTCTTTAGAAGTGGAAACAGATGCATTTATAATTCTCTGTGGACCCACAGCATGGGTGGGTGCCAGGAAGCCACCGGCGGTACATAAAAATATCCCATTGCATTGCCCAACACAGCTGAGGTAGTAATGTTGTGCTTAATGCAGGTGGGCTTCGGCCCACACTGCATGCCCCAGTCTGACTGGGGTTCTTTACAAGTGGAAACAGATGCATTTATAATTCCCTGTGGACCCACAGCATGGGTGGCTCCCTGGAACCCACCGGCGGTACATAAAAATATCCCATTGCATTGCCCAACACAGCTGAGGTAGTAATGTCGTGCTTAATGCAGGTGGGCTTCAGCCCACACTGCATGCCCCAGTCTGACTGGTAATATGTACCTTAACAGTAACCTCGTTGGTGGTAATGTGGTGGTGACTGCGGACCTGGTAGCGCGGTTTAATGTAGTTGGTTTTCGGAATGTGGCCAGGATTAAGTGGGCCGTGGCGGGGGGATGGTGGTGGTGCTCTCTTGTTGTGTCGTTAAAGGTGAAATTCTTGGACTGCCACCAGACGGACCAATGCAATGGTATTTGCCAAGAATGTTTTCATTGTTGGAGGAGGAGGGGGATGTTTTGGAGGCACTATGTGTCCTCTACACGTGTCCGTTGTTATATGCACCTTAACAGTAACAGCGTTGGTGGGAAATGGCCTCGCCGCCATCATGTCTTTGTGAAGCCTCTGTTTCCACACCCCAGTGACATACCATTAGCAGCGGTATAGGCAGAGCCCAGAATTATTAACATTTCAGCGGTAGCATTAGGGACAGGCCCCACTAACATATCACTAGCAGCAGTATAGGGGGAGCGCAGTCTTAGTTCCATTTCAGTAATAGTAGCACTCAAGACAGGCCCCAGTAACATTCCCATTGCAGCAGTTTAGGGAGATAACAGTCTCTTTCACATTTCAGTAGCTGCAGTATAGACAAGGCCCCAGTTACAAGTGTAGGCCAACCACACACACCTTTCTGTACCATGAGTGCAGGCGAAGAACATAGAAATTACTATGATTACACTGTAGGTGAGGGCCCAAAAAAATTGGTGTACCAACAGTACTAATATACCTCAGAAAAAATTGGCCATGCCCAACCAAGATGGCAGGTGAAACCCATTAATCGCTTTGGTTAATGTGGCTTAAGTGGTAACTAGGCCTGGAGGCAGCCCAGTTTAACGAAAAATTGGTTCAAGTTAAAGTTTCAACGCTTTTAAGAGCATTGAAACGTATAAAAATTTTAAAGAAAAACTATATGAGTGAGCCTTGTGGCCCTAAGAAAATTGCCCGTTCGGCGTGATTACGTGAGGTTTCAGGAGGAGGAGCAGGAGGAGGAGGAGGAGGAATATTATACACAGATTGATGAAGCAGAAATGTCCCCGTTTTGGATGGTGAGAGAGAACGATGCTTCCATCTGCGGGTGCAGCCTACGTATTGCTTAGGTATCGCTGCTGTCCGCTGGTGGAGAAGAGAAGTCTGGGGAAATCCAGGCTTTGTTCATCTTGATGAGTGTAAGCCTGTCGGCACTGTCGGTTGACAGGCGGGTACGCTTATCTGTGATGATTCCCCCAGCCGCACTAAACACCCTCTCTGACAGGACGCTAGCCGCAGGACAAGCAAGCACCTCCAGGGCATACAGCACAAGTTCAGGCCACGTGTCCAGCTTCGACACCCAGTAGTTGTAGGTGGCAGAGGCGTCAGGGAGGACGGTCGTGCGATCGGCTACGTACTCCCTCACCATCTTTTTACAGTGCTCCCGCCGACTCAGCCTTGACTGGGGAGCGGTGACACAGTCTTGCTGGGGAGCCATAAAGCTGTCCAGGGCCTTAAAGACTGTTGTACTGCCTGTGCTGTACATGCTGCTCGATCTCCGCACCTCCCCTGCTACCTGGCCCTCGGAACTGCGCCTTCTGCCACTAGCGCTGTCGGATGGGAATTTTACCATCAGCTTGTCCGCCAGGGTCCTGTGGTATAGCAACACTCTCGAACCCCTTTCCTCTTCGGGAATGAGAGTGGAAAGGTTCTCCTTATACCGTGGGTCGAGCAGTGTGTACACCCAGTAATCCGTAGTGGCCAGAATGCGTGCAACGCGAGGGTCACGAGAAAGGCATCCTAACATGAAGTCAGCCATGTGTGCCAGGGTACCTGTACGCAACACATGGCTGTCTTCACTAGGAAGATCACTTTCAGGATCCTCCTCCTCCTCCTCCTCCTCAGGCCATACACGCTGAAAGGATGACAGGCAAGCAGCATGGGTACCGTCAGCAGTGGGCCAAGCTGTCTCTTCCCCCTCCTCCTCATCCTCCTCCTCCTGAACACGCTGAGATATAGACAGGAGGGTGATCTGACTATCCAGCGACATACTGTCTTCCCCCGGCTCTGTTTCCGAGCGCAAAGCGTCTGCCTTTATGCTTTGCAGGGAACTTCTCAAGATGCATAGCAGAGGAATGGTGACGCTAATGATTGCAGCATCGCCGCTCACCACCTGGGTAGACTGCTCAAAGTTTCGAAGGACCTGGCAGATGTCTGCCAACCAGGCCCACTCTTCTGTAAAGAATTGAGGAGGCTGACTCCCACTGCGCCGCCCATGTTGGAGTTGGTATTCCACTATAGCTCTACGCTGCTCATAGAGCCAGGCCAACATGTGGAGCGTAGAGTTCCACCGTGTGGGCACGTCGCACCGCAGTCGGTGCACTGGCAGATTAAACCGATGTTGCAGGGTGCGCAGGGTGGCAGCGTCCGTGTGGGACTTGCGGAAATGTGCGCAGAGCCGGCGCACCTTTCCGAGCAGGTCTGACAAGCATGGGTAGCTTTTCAGAAAGCGCTGAACCACCAAATTAAAGACGTGGGCCAGGCATGGCACGTGCGTGAGGCTGCCGAGCTGCAGAGCCGCCACCAGGTTACGGCCGTTGTCACACACGACCATGCCCGGTTGGAGGCTCAGCGGCGCAAGCCAGCGGTCGGTCTGCTCTGTCAGACCCTGCAGCAGTTCGTGGGCCGTGTGCCTCTTCTCTCCTAAGCTGAGTAGTTTCAGCACGGCCTGCTGACGCTTGCCCACTGCTGTGCTGCCACGACGCGCGACACCGACTGCCGGCGACGCGCTGCTGCTGCTGACACATCTTGATTGCGAGACAGAGGTTGCGTTGGAGGAGGAGGAGGAGGAGGAGGGTGCTTTAGTGGAGGAAGCATACACCGCCGCAGATACCACCACCGAGCTGGGGCCCGCAATTCTGGGGGTGGGTAGGACGTGAGCGGTCCCAGGCTCTGACTCTGTCCCAGCCTCCACTAAATTCACCCAATGTGCCGTCAGGGAGATGTAGTGGCCCTGCCCGCCTGTGCTTGTCCACGTGTCCGTTGTTAAGTGGACCTTGGCAGTAACCGCGTTGGTGAGGGCGCGTACAATGTTGCGGGAGATGTGGTCGTGCAGGGCTGGGACGGCACATCGGGAAAAGTAGTGGCGACTGGGAACTGAGTAGCGCGGGGCCGCCGCCGCCATCATACTTTTGAAGGACTCCGTTTCCACAACCCTATACGGCAGCATCTCAAGGCTGATAAATTTGGCTATGTGGACGGTTAACGCTTGAGCGTGCGGGTGCGTGGCGGCGTACTTGCGCTTGCGCTCAAACACTTGCGCTAGCGACGGCTGGACGGTGCGGTGCGAGACATTGCTGGATTGGGCCGAGGACAGTGGAGGTGAGGGTGTGGGTGCAGGCCAGGAGACGGTAGTGCCTGTGTCCTCAGAGGGGGGTTGGATCTCAGTGGCAGGTTGGGGCACAGGGGGAGAGGCAGCGGTGCAAACCGGAGGCGGTGAACGGCCTTCGTCCCACCTTGTGGGGTGCTTGGCCATCATATGTCTGCGCATGCTGGTGGTGGTGAGGCTGGTGGTGGTGGCTCCCCGGCTGATTTTGGCGCGACAAAGGTTGCACACCACTGTTCGTCGGTCGTCAGGCGTCTCTGTGAAAAACTGCCAGACCTTAGAGCACCTTGGCCTCTGCAGGGTGGCATGGCGCGAGGCTGCGCTTTGGGAAACAGTTGGTGGATTATTCGGTCTGGCCCTGCCTCTACCCCTGGCCACCGCACTGCCTCTTGCAACCTGCCCTGCTGCTGCCCTTGCCTCCCCCTCTGAAGACCTGTCCTGAGTAGGCGTTGCAAACCAGGTGGGGTCAGTCACCTCATCGTCCTGCTGCTCTTCCTCCGAATCCTCTGTGCGCTCCTCCCTCGGACTTACTGCCCTTACTGTGTCTCATCGTCATCGTCCTCCTCACCCACAGAAAGGTCTTGAGACAGTTGCCGGAAGTCCCCAGCCTCATCCCCCGGACCCCGGGAACTTTCCAATGGTTGGGCATCAGTGACGATAAACTCCTCTGGTGGGAGAGGAACCACTGCTGCCCAATCTGAGCAGGGGCCCGAGAACAGTTCCTGGGAGTCTTCCCGCTCCTCAGAATGTCTCATTTTCATGGAGTGAGGAGGCTGGGAGGAAGGAGGAGCAGCAGACAGAGGATTCGGATTTACAGCAGTGGACGGCGCAGAACTGTGGGTGGACGATAGGTTGCTCGAAGCACTTTCTGCCATCCACGACAGGACCTGCTCACACTGCTCATTTTCTAATAAAGGTCTCCCGCGTGGACCCATTAATTGTGCGATGAATGTGGGGACGCCAGAAACGTGCCTCTCTCGTAATCGCGCAGCAGTCGGCTGCGATACACCTGGATCAGGAGTTCGGCCTGTGCCCACACCCTCACTTGGCCCTCCGCGTCCTCGGCCGCGTCCACGTCCTCTAGGCCTACCCCTACCCCTCAGCATGCTGTATTACCAGTGATTTGATTTCCCAGGCAGGAAATAAATTGGCGCAAGCCTGCTGTTAAACGTAGCTGGCTGCGTATGATTTCTTTACGTTCTCCACCCACCACACACGTACCCAGAACGCTGAGGACTGTCAGAGGCAGGCCAAATAGAATGTTTTCCCTTTTTTTTAAAGGAAAGGCCCACTGCATATATTCAATCAATAATAAATATGTCTTCTGGCCCTGCAAATGTGTCACAGAACTGCAGGGTTGCAGAGTTATTAACTACAGCAGAGCAGTGATTTCCCAGGCAGGAAATAAATTGGCGCAAGCCTGCTGTTAAACGTAGCTGGCTGCGTATGATTTCTTTACGTTCTCCACCCACCACACACGTACTCAGAACGCTGAGGACTGTCAGAGGCAGGCCACATAGAATGTTTCCCTTTTTTTTTTTAAAGAAAAGGCCCACTGACTATATTCAATCAATAATATATGTCTTCTGGCCCTGCCTACACAATTCTGTCCCTGTAGTATTACTGCAGGGCGCAATGCTCTGCACAGCCGATTAAAAAAAAAAAAAATATGCAACACTGCTAACAGCAGCCTGCACAGTACTGCACACGGTTAAATGTGGCCCTAAGAAGGACCGTTGGGGTTCTTGAAGCCTACACTCACTCCTAACACTCTCCCTGCCTAACCACCACTTCTGTCCCTGTAGTATTACTGCAGGGCGCAATGCTCTGCACAGCCGATTTTGAAAAAAAAAAAAAAGGGCAACACTGCTAACAGCAGCCTCCACACTACTGCACACGGATAGATGTGGCCCTAAGAAGGACCGTTGGGGTTCTTGAAGCCTACACTCACTCCTAACGCTCTCCCTACAGCAGCTCCAACACAACAGCACTTTCCCTCAGCTAACTCACAAGGCATCTGAGGCGAGCCGCGGGAGGGGCCGACTTTTATACTCGGGTGACATCTGATCTCCCCAGCCACTCACAGCAGGGGGGTGGTATAGGGCTTGAACGTCACAGGGGGAAGTTGTAATGCCTTCCCTGTCTTTCAATTGGCCAGAAAAGCGCGCTAACGTCTCAGAGAGGAAAGTGAAAGTAACCCGAACACCGCGTGGTGCTCGTTAAGAGTAACGAGCATCCCGAACACCCTAATATTCGCCCGAGCATCAAGCTCGGACGAGTACGTTCGCTCATCTCTAATTGTAACCTATTGCTGATTACTCTGTAGGGGATGGAATTGTTGCAGGCAAATGGCAAATGAAATTGACTCCATGATAGCTGTTGTCCAAATGTTAACTTAACCTGGCGTTGTAGGCCAGCACTTTACATGTTGAAGGTATTCAAGCCTAAGTGCCTGTGTTATTTCCATTGGAATCATGAGAGTAACTGTAACAGTGGGGATTTTCTTAGCAGGGACATTTTTTACATGTCATAATTAGTTTATCCACTTCTCACATTCCATCTAACAGATTTGCTGGCTTCGTTCTACATGGTTTGCTTCCAGAAGTCAAGCTGCAAAATGTAATCAATGACTTTTGAATTGCCACATCATACTTAAAGGGAATCTGTAACCTTCCTACAACACCATAAACTAAGTTATGGCGCTGTTAGAAAAATGTATTTTTTTATATTCACCCGCTCCCTGGCTCTCGCGGTTTTCCCCGCTAGAGATCGCATGGGGCACAGAAATTTGCTCTTTTCAGATTGCTGTGCATGCTGTCACATACAAGTCCATGGGAGAGCGTATGCACAGCAATAAAGAAAGTCAGATATCTGAGGGGGACACTGGGGAACCAGGGAGCAGGTGAATATTAAAAGAAAACACCCCCTGACTCCCTGTCAGGGAGCTGAGAGGTTTTCTTCAAGACTTTCTACAGATTTTGGTATTATAATTCCAACATACTGTATATTTGAAAACATATTGCAGAACATGACTGTTAAAAAAGCCTATAAGATTATAATAATTATATATTTATATTCCAATAGCTCTGCTAGAATCCTCAGTGCTCTGTGCATATCCGCTAGTGCAGCGTCCGAGGAGCAGGCCGACAGCCAAGGAGATGGCAATGTAGATAAGGGCCTTGTCATGGTGGCCCTACCATCTCCTCCCCTGTGAGTAGCTCGGGACCCGTCCAATATACTGCTGAGGAAAATGTAACCGAAGGTAACCTGCAATCTTCATGTCACTCGTGACGCCACCGTTCCATCCTCTGCGGTGTATCTCAGTGAAGCAAATAACTTAGTCCACACACAGGGATACTTTCTGGACAAACCAGGAAGGGTCAGTAATGTCCATTTATTGTAACTTCAGAAAATTTCAACGTATAACAGGAGTTTGGCACCGATTACACTTCCAGAAGCTGGTGTGACAGGGAGAACTTCTCGGGGAAATCCGGACAATCCACAGTCCCAGTTATCTGTGTGATCCCACTCCCGGCGACTCTCTCTCTCCAACGCTCTACCGGTCAACACTCATGCTTTTTCCTCTCTAGTAGCGGTCCTCTTTCTTTCTCACTCAGTGCCTAGTGGTCGCACCGGCATATACTGGGTGTGGTACACACAGGCCAAGCAGAAGGGAATTGCTCAGCTTCCTCCATCTTCCACACACAGACCGATCACTCTCTGTGGGGTTCACTCACTGACACTTGCTGACTCTTGCAAGACCAACTCAAACTGGCATGTCCCGCTCTTTGCAAGCATTCCAAGAGCTCCTTGCACTGCACCTTGCCAACACATACACTACCGTTCAAAAGTTTGGGGTCACATTGAAATGTCCTTATTTTTGAAGGAAAAGCACTGTACTTTTCAATGAAGATAACTTTAAACTAGTCCTAACTTTAAACAAATGCACTCTATACATTGCTAATGTGGTAAATGACTATTCTAGCTGCAAATGCCTGTTTTTTTGTGCAAAATCTACAAAGGTGAATAGAGGCCCATTTCCAGCAACTATCACTCCAGTGTTCTAATGGTACAATGTGTTTGCTCATTGGCTCAGAAGGCTAATTGATGATTAGAAAACCCTTGTGCAATCATGTTCACACATCTGAAAACAGTCTAGCTTGTTACAGAAGCTACAAAACTGACCTTCCTGTGAGCAGATTGAGTTTCTGGAGCATCACATTTGCGGGGTCAATTAAACGCTCAAAATGGCCAGAAAAAGAGAACTTTCATCTGAAACTCGACAGTCTATTCTTGTTTTTAGAAATGAAGGCTATTCCATGCGAGAAATTGCTAAGAAATTGAAGATTTCCTACAACGGTGTGTATTACTCCCTTCAGAGGACAGCACAAACAGGCTCTAACCAGAGTAGAAAAAGAAGTGGGAGGCCGCGTTGCACAACTAAGCAAGAAGATAAGCACATTAGAGTCTCTAGTTTGAGAAACAGACGCCTCACAGGTACCCAACTGGCATCTTCATTAAATAGTACCCGCAAAACACCAGTGTCAACATCTACAGTGAAGAGGCGGCTGCGGGATTTTGGGCTTCAGGGCAGAGTGGCAAAGAAAAAGCCATATCTGAGACTGGCCAATAAAAGAAAAAGATTAAGATGGGCAAAAGAACACAGACATTGGACAGAGGAAGACTGGAAAAAAGTGTTGTGGACGGATGAATCCAAGTTTGAGGTGTTTGGATCACAAAGAAGAACGTTTGTGAGACGCAGAACAAATGAAAAGATGCTGGAAGAATGCCTGACGCCATCTGTTAAGCATGGTGGAGGTAATGTGATGGTCTGGGGTTGCTTTGGTGCTGGTAAGGTGGGAGATTTGTACAGGGTAAAAGGGATTCTGAATAAGGAAGGCTATCACTCCATTTTGCAACGCCATGCCATACCCAGTGGACAGCGCTTGATTGGAACCAATTTCATCCTACAACAGGACAATGACCCTAAACACACCTCCAAATTGTGCAAGAACTATTTACAGCAGAAGGCGGCAGCTGGTATTCTATCGGTAATGGAGTGGCCAGCGCAGTCACCAGATCTGAACCCCATTGAGCTGTTGTGGGAGCAGCTTGACCGTATGGTACGCCAGAAGTGCCCATCCAACCAATCCAACTTGTGGGAGATGCTTCTAGAAGCGTGGGGTGCAATTTCACAAGCTTACCTCAACAAATTAACAGCTAGAATGTCAAAGGTGTGCAATGCTGTAATTGCTGCAAAAGGAGGATTCTTTGACGAAAGCAAAGTTTGATGTAAAAACAATGTTATTTCAAATACAAATCATTATTTCTAACCTTGTCAATGTCTTGACTCTATTTTCTATTCATTTCACAATGCATGGTGGTGAATAAGTGTGACTTTTCATGGAAAACACAAAATTGTTTGGGTGACCCCAAACTTTTGAACGGTAGTGTATATATCACAAGGTCACGTGACACTCAACATGATACGTTTCCAGTCATAACCCAAACTATAACCAATACACATACCAAATGCACACTACAATTAGGACACTGACAAGACAATTGCACAAGACAGACATACAGCATTATAGAGGGCCCTAGATCTCTCTCACTCTCCCTCCGCTCACCCTCCGCCCCTCCCCGCATTTGCTCGGACGAGTAATCAGTTACTCGAGAAGACCGATGCTCGCTAGCCTTAAACGAGCGTGCTCGCTCATCTCTAATCACAACTTGATTATTCAATTCTAAGCACAAAAGTAAGTGACCCCCTATGTAATGTACCTAATCTAATTTTCTAATATAAGTATTTACTAAAACAGACGTCAGTAGAGGTGACAGTTCCTCTTTAACCTCTTGTTCTGTTCCTGTTGCTTCACTTGTCCTTTGTTTTGACTTCTTGATTGCTGACTTTCATCCATAATGTTTGGCTTTGGCCTTATCTCAAATAACCTGACTTAGGCTTTAGGGATACCTAACGATTATCGTTTAAACAAGCAAATTACATCAGAGTTAGCTCATTCGCTTGTACAGCCTGTTTATACAGACGATACATTGTTGGCTCGATCAAACAAGAAATCCTTCAGTCATTCACATTCGCTGTATACGTGACTGAGAACGACTGAATGATTGGTATTTAAACTGATGGATAAGTGAGCGGGCCGACGATGATTTTTATGGCCGCATGAAATGAATGAGAAACGAAAAGTGAACGATTATCTTTCGTCATCCGGTTTTTGGCTGCGTTTAGACTGAATGTTTATCGTTCACTATCCCTTGTTTGGACGATTTTTTTAAACAAATCGTTCCATCTATAAGGGCCCTATAAGGGCCTTTACTTCTATCTATACATTGACCTTCAACTGTTGAATCCTATAGTGCAGTTAGACTCTACCAGCGAGCAGGAGATTGTGACCTGAGTTTTTGCAAAAACCATAACTCTGTGAGTGGTTTAAAAGTGAAGAAGAGGGTTTGCCAGGACTTTGCACCCCAGGTTAGCCTATCCTCATCCAATTGTAGTATGGAAAGTCCATTTCCAGTCTACCAGTTCTTACAGGAGAAGCAGTGATGTGAAAAAGTAAAAAATAAATTTTGCCCCTCTTCCTGATGCCCCTATTTTTGATTATTTTTGCCTCAACAAATGGTTTCTGATCTTTTAACTGATCTTTATATTTTAGCGTGACCAAATAGCTAACACACTGAATTATTATCCATTTAAGGAAAAAACAATATTGCACAACCATATTTCCCATGTGAAGATAAAAATACCTTTAAATGCTCAAACAATTAAACAAATGTTATTAATGATTAGATCTAGTTAATTGAAGACTAAGGCTGCCTGTCCATGGGCATTGCGGTATCCCGCGGTGGGAGCAGGAGTCGGCAGACGGATCTCCACCGGTCAGCTAATCTGACAGGTAGGCTGACCGCGGAGAATTGCGGCAAATCGCAGCATGCTGCGATTTGCCGGCCGCGAGTGGAGAATCGCCATGATTCTCTGCTCTTGGACAGGGGGAAAGCGCTCTCCATAGCAACGCTATGGAAAGCTTTCACTGCGTTTCCCGCGGCCGGATTATCGCCGGATTATCGTGGGGAATGCAATGAAAACCCGCCCGTGGACAGGCAGCCTCACAGTATTCATTCTGGCTGGTCGGGTTACATCTAAATTTCACTATAAGGGCTCATTCACACAGGCTTAGTGATTTTCGGTCAGTTGTGTCACAGTCACAGCACAACCAAAAAGCGTGTGTACGGGAGCACAAATTTGAAATTTGTGCACCCAATCAGACGGCCCGGGTCCAGCGCATATACTCCAAGCCCGGATTGCTGTTGGGCAGGGAGCAACAATTTAGCTCTGCTAAACTGTCTCCCCCTTTCTGCCCCCTCGCTGACTCCCAGCAAGGGAGGAGGGTGGGAGAGGGCGGAAGTTAGAGTGCTAAGCTCCTGCCCCCTCTCTGCCCCTTGTCGGCAGCCAGCAATGGGAGGGGGCGGAGTGGGAGCTTAGCAACTAGCTCCCGCCCCCTCCCATTGCAAACAGCCAGCAAGCACTGGATTCCAATACATCAGATCACATGGCCGTATTCCTGAGACGTAAAAGCACCACAGACGGCCAATATAGTGCTTGGCATTTTGCACTGGGCCCAAAAGATAGTCCTGGAACTATCTTTTGGCCTGGAATACGTTGGCCTCTGCATGGGCTCCTATGGGAGCCCATGGCAGCAGCTAGAGGTGGGAGGGACTTTAGCAGCTCACCCATGCAAGCTCACCTCTGCTTTCCTCCCCGCTCATTCTTTGCAGTTGGAGGGGGTGGGGCGGGGGCTTAGCTAAGCGCTGTCCCGTCTCACCTCCTCCCATTGCTGGCTGCGGACAAGGGGCGGGACGTGGGCGGAGCTAAGCCCTACCCTCTCCCCCCTCTTGTCCATAGCCATCAATGGGAGGAGGCAGGATGGGACGGCACTTAGCTCTGCCCACGTCCCGCCCCCCCATTGCAAAGGGCGAGCCAGGAGGAGAGCAGAGGTGAGCCTGTGAGGGGGAGGGAGGGAAAAGGGGCGACAGCATGGTAGTCTCGGCGTATATGCATCTGAACGGGTGCACAAACGTTTGATTGTGCACCCATTCACCAGTTTTATCTCTCCCAACGTAGCGTATATCGGCCGCCCGTGAAAACGGTGGCCGATATACGCTCATGGGAAAGAAGCCTAAGGCTGAAGATCCATTTAAAGATCAATAAAACGTCTACTCCCCTCCGTCCCCCCCCTCTCCCCCACCGCTCCCCGCCCCCCGCCAGCCCCCGAATCTCCCCGAGACGAGAGGGGAGATACTTGGCTAAGGCTCTACTCGCTCGAGTATTGTGCCTTAGCGAGTATACTCGCTCATCTCTAGCCACTAGTTAACCCTATTATAGATAGGGAAATAACACAGAAAACAAGAAGAAATAAATATAAACTGCTTAAGGGCGCCCACCCACTGGCGTTTGCGATTTTCGTGCGTGAAAAACGCAGCGCTTTTCCGCGCGTTTTTGGCGCGTTTTCCACGGCGTTTTCGCGGCTTTTCCGCGCCTTTTCCGTTAATTTCCATTGACATTCATGGGTGCATTAAGAGAAAAATAAGGACACATATGCAACTGACAGTTCCTATGTTAAAAATTGCAACGGACCGATAAAAAAAAAACGCCAGTGGACAGGAACACATTCAAAACTAATTGCTCTTGAGAAAAAACGCAAAACGCAAAGGAAAAAAAAATCGCCAGTGGGTGGGCGCCCTTACTCAGCTTTTTGTAGTCACAAGTAACAGAGGAACCAGCTCCAAGCTTCTGGCTTCCTCCAGAGCCAGTGGATGAATGGAAATAAACCGCAGCCAAGCAAAGCCTCAGGCCTGGCTAAAAAACCCTGACAAAATACCCACAGATGAGATGAAGTGTGACTCATCTAATACCATTCCCACCAGAGTCAGAAGACAGAAACACACAACACCTGCACCAGACTAGCTAGCAGAGAAGTGATCCCAGAAGCACCACATATATATGTAGAATTACTTCATTTGTCAATCTCTTAGCTGTAGGTTTGGCGTTGGCATTTTAATTTATTTTACTTTACAAGCCATGCCTCTAGTTGAGAAAAGGTCAGTGCAAAGCAATATAAAACTCCAAAACACCTACCTCTGGTAGCTGTATGCAGTCATCTGCAGTCACTGAAATGGTTAGTCTGGCTCACAGCGAGGAAGACATGGGTACGTTGACCAGTTGGTCTGGATTGTAACAGGTGCATACCATGCAGCCCTGTACAAACCGGGTTGCAGCAGTGTTGAACCCTGGGGCAAATCAAACAGAAGACACTATACCACACAGTACCTCCTTGGAAGGATGGGACAGCTTATGGTTCAGGTGTGACATCATGGTGTACAGCATGCAGGAAAGCACAGGAGTTTATCCTTCCTCCAGACCCCAAGTGGGAGGGAGACTATGACTAGTAGAAGAATGGACCAGAGACTGCAATTTAAGCAACACAGAAAATATGCACACCCATTCTGGGTGCAACCAAGTTAGCAGTCGCAGCTCAGTTAAGGAGAGTCCATTTGCTCCGTCTACTCTCCATTTCTTTAGAGCCTCAGGAGTTACACCCTTGGTATGAGCTTGGTAGAGATCTAAGGTAGGCAAAATCCCCTGGTGCAAGCAGACTATTTTTGCGGGGTGCTTTGCCTTCCCAAGTCATTTTTTACCCCCCCCCCCCCCCCTCCCTGTACTTATTTTACCAATGGAAAGGCTGAGTCAACCTTGGGTTGGCTACCTGAACCACGCAGGGATTCAACCTGCAACCTTTAGGTCATGAGCGAGAGCTTAGGGCTCCATTTCTGCTGTCTTAACACTCTGCACTACATGAGGCTCTCCAGGAAGATCTCTGGGACTTCTACAAAGACAACGAAAAACTGTTTTGCGTTCTAGATTGGTTTGCCCAACAAAAAAAGACAAAACTTCAGGTTGCCCTGCAAAAAATAAGCCCTCATAGCTACATGGACGGAAAAATAAAAGTTATAGGGGTCAAAAAATGTCAAGAGTAAGCAATTCTTTCTTTTTTTTTTAAAGTTTTTTTTTTCAAGTAGTGCAACATAAAAAGCTATATAATATTGTTGTCGCTGTAATTGTACCAACTCACAGAATAAAGATAAAATGTCATTTATGCCGCACCGTGAATGCTGTAAAATTGTGTTTTTTTCCAGACCTCATGTCGCTTGAAATTATTTTTTTTAGATTAGGGTTAGAAAAAATAAAAATAAAAAAGGACAATGGAATAAAGTGTTCCTTGACACTATTTGTATGAGTTCACTGTATTTATTTATAGTCATCTATATTCACTACATACACCATATGTATGTAGTGAATATAACATTACATTAAAACCACCGACGTGTTTGTATAAAATGTACATTTTGAGATACAATCAACTCAATGATAGAAATGGAAACATAATAATGAAGGCTGTCATATATGCTTGACCTCACATTTGAAAACCAACATTATTCATGTGACAGGTCAAAGTTAGTACTATTACGGGTCGTTACGATTAAAACTAGAGATGAGCGAGCACACTCGGATAAGTCAATTACTTATCTCTCTCTCCTCCCTGCTACCCACCCCGAGCACGCTCGGACAAGAATGCAGTTACTCGAGAAGAGTGAGGCTCGCTCGAGTAACTGACTTATTCGAGTGTGCTCGCTCATCTCTAATTAAGACGATACCAAAAATTTGATTTTTTTAGGTTTTTCCTCTTTTGCACAATAAAACACTTTTTTTTTTGCATTCAATGTCCCATAACTTTTTTATTTTTCCATGGATGGAGGTCTGTGAGGGCTTGTTATTTGCTTAACAAGCTGCAGGTTTTTTTTTTCTACCATTTTGGGGTACATGCAGCTTTTTTGATCAATATTATAAAGTTTTTTTTGAAGGCAAAATGGACAAGATAAGCATTTTGCCTCAGTTTTTTTAATGTTTTTTTTTCTGCGCATAATAAATAATGTGTTCAATTTATTCTACAGGTTGTTACAGATACGATTATACCAAAGATGTGGTGTTTTTAGAAAAAAAAAAATATCCAAAGAAGGAAAAATGCACAAAAAGGTTTTTTTTTCTCTCTTTTTTTTAACAGTATTTTTACTTTTTTTTTTATCCCTGTAGGGGATTTGAACCAGAAAATCTCTGATCATTATAATAATGCATTGCAGTACTTCTGTACTTCAATTCATTATCGCTCACAACAGTGATCACAGGCCATGACAGGCCCGGGCACCAGTGTCTGGCGTCCAGTTGCCATGGCAATCTTTCGGCCCTCTGCGATTACATAGCGGAGTGTCGCTGATGTTACAGAAGGAGAGCGCTCCCTCTGTGAACCCTTTACATGCCAGAATTTACATTGATCATGGCATGTAAGTGGTTAACAGCAGGGATTGGTGTTCTCACCGATACCCACTGTTCCAGCTGACGCTCGCTACGAGATGGCGCAGGCTCACTTCTGAGCTTGAGTCATCCATAGGATGTTAGTTTACACCCTGTTGCATAAACTACCACCCTGCCAGATGCAAACTTATGTCCTGTGGCATTAAGGGGTTAACCAAGTACTGATAGTATAGCATTCTAGTGTTATCTCCTATGGAGGATTATTATTATGTCTGCAGCATTCACTATATTTACAGCCTTCTGAGAATCTATGTTGTCCTTCAGTGGCTGATTAACGAAGCATATGCTCTGACCATAGCTCACAGAATTACCAGGGACATATGCCCTCTACACAAGAATATTAACTCTTTACAGTCACACTATATTCCGAGGTCACAGAAGGATGCATACAATAAAACATAACTTTTATTAACTCAAATATAAAAAAAAAGCCTATTGCACCCTCCCTACCAGGTCCCAAACCCTGAAAAGGACAACCTGTACAGCAACTTATCTCTAACTCGCCCTAACTCCCCCTAGGTAAAAGGGGAGAACGATGTGTTATCATAGGGGTCAGGAAATAGAAAAAGGTTTGGTCCAACCAATGGATATTTTGACAAAAAAATAGGAATTAATCCAATTCAATGGTACTAATTATCCTTTATCCCCTTAACGCTCCAAGATGTACAGTTATGTCATGGAGCTTCGTGGCTTGTATGGAGGGGGATTGGGACAGTTTGCTGCTGGCAATTCGGTGCCGTTTTGTTGCTATGGTAGCCAGGGGCCTTGTGAAATCTGAAGGTTGCAAGTTCAATCCCTGCATGATTCAGGTAGCCGGCTCAAGGTTGACTCAGCCTTCCATCCTTCCGAGGTCGGTAAAATGAGAACCCAGCTTGGTGGGGGGTAATAAGTAATAATTACCTGAAAGCACTACGGAACAAGTTGGCGCTATACAAATAACAAGATTTATATAAATCCCCCAGGGTTGATAAACTGGGTGTCAGATGGCTGTATGACGTAATACTATAGTATTACAACATACTGCAGGAGCGATTAAACCATTGCAAGTTCATGACCCCTATGGGGACCAGAAAAAAACAAAATGTAAAAACCAGATTTAAAAAGTTTTATTAATTATAAAAAAAATGAAAAGGTAATAAAAGTTTAAAAAAAACTTTTGCAATATTTATAATTAAAAAAAAATCTAAATAAAAAAAAAACATTTGTTTTCATAAAAGTCTGATTATGTATCCTGCATGGTGAACATCATAAAAAAAAAAAGGCACAACGTCAAAATGATGGTCACCCCGTCTCCAAGAAAAAAATGTAATAAAAAGTGCTCAAAAAGTCATATGTATTCCAAAATGGTGCCAACAGAAACTACAGGACATTCCGTCAAAAAGGAGCCCTTGCATAACTAGGTTGACGAAAAAAATAAAAAAATTCTGGCTGTCAGAAGATGGCGGCAGAAAATAATTTTATTTTTTTTAAAATAGTAGAGCAAAAAAAAGACCTATATACATTGGGTATCGTAGTAACTGTACTGACCCATAGAATAAAGTTATCATGTTGTTTTTACTGCAGTGTGTACACTGTAGAAACAAGGACCAGTACTTGGGATTGAGTGCCTGCTGGGGAGAGGAGTGATGACGGTCTGCTATGCCGTGAGGGAAGGTCACATGCACTTAGGAGTTTAAACCCTAACTCTCCCAGTGGTGTAGCAGGAGGGGCAGGCACTCTACCTCTATTATGGGCCATAGAGGAGTCCTATACTATCTGGGGCACAGAGAGAGCCCTAGTACTAATTGGGGACATAGAGAATCCATTTGGTGTGGATTTTGGTACTGATCCGCACAATGGAGGTTAAATCTGGTGCAGATTCACCCCAAAATCCACACCAAATAGTTATTTTTGTGGTGGCTTATCAAATGTTTTAGCAGAAAATATTCTACTGGGGAAGGAGGCGGGGGCGTTGTGTAAGGGGGATCCCGAATTGTGTGAACAGTCCTAGCCCCATGGTCCCTTTAATCCCCCACTATCCACGCACTGCTTTGTGACATATATACTTTTTGTACCACAGGGATTGTGAACAGGGCTACTTTGGAGCTCCAGTATGTAATGTCTCAAGGCAGACATTTCCCCTTGCTTACATTTTACATGGCCGATGAGCACTACATACAGCGTAATACTGCGAAGCTTCACGTTAACATAGATCATAAGAAAAGTGCACTGTAAAACAAATGTTCTACACATCGAGTGTTTTTGATGATATATGCCTTATCAAAAGATATATCACTTTAGGACGCCATGTGCAACAGCCAGACTTTATTCTGTATAGATTCCAATATACACTATTTCATACAAGACTAATATAATCCAGCAGAGGGCGCTGTCAATGCAACCATATTGAGTGCGCAAAGCAAAATTCAACTGAATTTAGCAGCTGACAGTTTTATAAGAAAGGATGGAATAACTGAAAATTGCAGTGTTATTTTCTGAAAGCCTGTATATGTATCTGAAGACACAGCGCAATAAGTTTGATTTTGCATAAACCTGAATTTTGACTATATATACTGATGCATACATTCCCACACAAACACATATACACTCAATGTAAAACAAAATCAAGCATGCAGTTCCATCTCAGGCAGATATACAAATGATTACAGTTGTGGTGATTAGATGAACGGTCTTGTCACCTGAGGCCCTAAACTGGTTCCACCCTTGACCTATAAAAAGGCTCTCAGAGGCTACTTGTGTGTAGTGACCTCTTCTTTCTCTTTGACCACTAGACTCCTCTACGACGCAGATAAGAGTTTTTGTGCAGTCAAGAGTTTGAGAGTGGTGTATTATTGTAATGCAAGAAGCTGGATGGTTGTATCAACGAATTGTCCCCCACCGGGCCGTTCTGACCAGACTGTTGGGAGCTGTTGGGACCAGTGGATGTGTGATGGCACACAAGTTGACCGGGCTCAGGATGCCCTTGACAGACCACCAGCAGAAAGGATCGTCTGATCGTATGACAATCACAAACAGATCCAACTGTTTCATTGTCCACCATTCATGGACAGGTTGCGCCATCGTTACACCCCTGTGTCTGTCAGAGCCATTTCCAGGTACTTTGCTGAAGGACATTCGGTCTCATGGCACCCATTATGTGTACTGCCTGACATCCATCATCGCCTCCATTTGCAGTGGTGTCATTAAGAAAGAAACTGGACTGCTATGAAGTGGAACCAAGTTGCCTTCTGTGATGAATCCAAGTTTAGTTTGGGCACTGAAGACGTGTTCATGTCTGGAGACCTAGGGGTCAATCCTGCCTTTGCTGTAGAGTGGCACACTGCCCCCTGCTGGTGTGATGCTCTGGGGGGGCGTCGAATATGACAGTCAGTCACACCTAGTAGTGGTACGAGGGACAATGACAGCTTAGTGTTCAGAGCATCCTGCAGCCACATGTGTTCCTCTCATGGTGGCTTCCAAGAGGCAGCGGGATAATGCTCGGCCGCACTCAAAGGGGGTCACAGGAGCCTCCACAATATTGTCACACTTCTGTGGCTGCCCAGTCGCCAGATTTATTGCTAGTAGAACATATATTGGACCATCTTGGACACCAACATTGACAGCTTAAGAATTTGTATGATCTAGAGAATTAGTTATAGCAAAAAGGGTCCAGTATGTTGCAGGATGTCATACAGAACCTGTATGCCTACATGTCCACCTGTATCACATCTTGTATCCAAGATGAGAAGTGGTACAACAGGATACTAGAACCTCTATGCCCGCCTGTATCACTTCTTACATTAAAGCTAGAGTTGGCCCAACTGGGTACTAGAGCCTCCATGCCCACTCATATCACATCTTGTATCCAAGCTAGAGGCGATACAACAGGGTACTAGAGCCTCCATGCCCACCTGTATCACATCTTGTATCCAAGCTGGAGGCGGTACAATGGGGTACTAGAGCCTCCCTCCCTGTCTGCCTGTATCACATCTTGTATCCAAGCTAGAGGCAGTACAACAGGGTACTAGGGCCTCCATGCGCACCTGTATCACATCTTATATCTAGGCTAGAGGTGGTACAACAGGGTACTAGAGCCTCTATGCCCGCCTGTATCACTTCTTACATTAAAGCTAGAGTTGGCCCAACTGGGTACTAGAGCCTCCATGCCCACTCATATCACATCTTGTATCCAAGCTAGAGCTGGTACAACAGGGTACTAGAGCCTCCATGCCTGCCCGTATCACATCTTGTATCCAAGCTAGAGGCGATACAACAGGGTACTAGAGCCTCCATGCGCACCTGTATCACATCTTATATCTAGGCTAGAGGTGGTACAACAGGGTACTAGAGCCTCCCTTCAAGTGTTCAGTTTTTTGCAATAAATTCTCTTTTTGCTCCGATATTGTAATCACTCACTTATATCAAAGTTACAATCACACAGAGAAAGTTTATTTTGATTCCGAATTAAATATTATATATATATATATATATATATATATATATATATATATATATATATATATATATAATACACGGAACAATCACTGTATTAGGAACAGCTGGTTCATGACATCTTATGATTAGTAACGTGCTACAATGTGCTGACCTCTCTTCTGCGCAGTAGAAAGCAACATTTGTCAGTCATGAGTAACTGTGGTAACTTTGACCGCAGGCAGAGTGCTGGTGCCCACAGCTGTGGTGCCAATATTTCTAAAACGGTCGCACTTCTTAGCTGTCCTTGAATCATAGTATTAAGAATGTACCAAGACTGGTTGAGCCATGAACAGATAGCTGGCCATGTGTGGTTGATCCAAGAGGCGAACATCAGATGGTATATCTGGTATTTGAGCAACAACATGCCACAGAGGACCAACTAACCTAGCAGCACAACAGCGGAGAAGCTAGATAAATTTCCATAATGACCATGTGACATACCTTCATCGACTAGTGTTGAATAGCCGAGGACCAACATGGGTACCAGTGCGTCATTGCCAACAACGCCTCACATGGGCCCAGGAAAAACATCAGTGGACTTTGGACACATGGCAGAAGGTCATCTGGAGTGATGAGTTTCATTGCATGCTGAACCTTATGGATGGCCGGATCTGTATCTGGCGTAAACAGCATAAAGCCGTATCCTATGGGTGCACCATTGGGGTTCAACAGACAGTGTCATGGTCTGGAGAGCATTTTCTTGGCATGGCCTAGGATCGTTGTTTATCATACAACGGTCTTTGAATAGTGAATGAGACAGGGATCTGTTAGTTGTCCATCTGCACCCATAGCTTCAGGAGGTCTTCCCTGACCACTGTGCCATCTTTCAACAGGATAATGCTCCATTTCATTGAGCTTGGATTATTAGGTAGTGGTTGGAGAAAAATGTCAATAAATCTTGCACATTGCCCAGGCCCCCAAACTCACCTGACTTTAACCCCATCGAACATATTTGGTATATGCTAGACAGGGTTGTAGCAACAAAGTAAAACAAAAATTACCAGCGCTCCAGTGCGGGTATAATAAGGAACAGAGTAATGCAGAAATGATTGTAGACGTAATTCTACTTACTTCACAGTAAGTAGACACGCGTTGCATGTCAATAAAAATCATTTCCATGCTACACCTGTAATAATTGCCTGCATTCTGGGATTCAGGGGTGCCGCTCACAAGGCACCCCTGTGAAGTAAGTAGAATTACGTCTACAATCATTTCTGCTTTACTCTGTTCCTTATTACACCCGCACTGGAGCGCTGGTAATTTTTGTTTTACTTTTTTGCTACACTTTATATTCCTTGGTTGCCTTTTCGCCTCTAGAATCTACCATGACGCTCTCTGGATGATGTCTTAACTTGACCAGTGTTGGCTGTTACATTTGGATCCTGGCGGAAAATCTCAGATATTAATCAGAGCTACACGCCATCTTGGATTGTGACGAACCGGTGCCTTTTTTCTATATTGGCCCGGTATCGTCGGGTGAGTCTGCAGTTTAATTATCTCACCCTATTACTTTCTTCACCTTTCTTTCCTCCTATCCTCTGGAGCGCTTCCCACGTCTCACTGTCATATCTAGACAGGGTTGTGAGATCTTCTCCCCCTTATCCACAAAATGTGCACCAACTGTACATAGTAAATAGAACTTTCCCTTCATAAACCTCTTCCATTAAATTAACATTTATTTTGGGATTCATCCTTCCCAAATCACTAAGGAGGCAAATGCAAGGTTTTCAAAGGGGAAGAATTGAAAGAGGGTGAATACATGGCAAGTTTATTTTAACATTAATCCCCCCAGCAGTTCTTGACAACTCTGTTAGTTCTACAGGAAAAGGACATTACAGTTTTGGATGACCAGAGTCCGATCTACTTTAAATGGCCGCAGCTCTGGTTCTATCAGGGTTATCAATATGCGTTTTGGTTAGCATAAGGGTTTAAAGCTAAGATTCTTAGCATGTTTGTAGGCCTTACAGAACTGGAGCTACAGATGTTTGTAGTGGAGTCGGAAATACTGACTTTACAGCTGCCATTTTTTAGTTAGTGAGTAAAAGTGTTTAGTAGGTGGCGCTCACTGTTTAGATATCCAAAGACGTCATTTATGGCTTAAGATGGAAACGATGGAAATGATGCACTTAGTCGAGCGGATGGTGTTTATACCCAATCATACAGACAACCGATGGACTGTAGGGCAGCTTGAGGAGGCTCCAATCATAGGGATGGTGGAGTAGATGCAAACAAGGAGAAAAAAGAAAAGGTCCTCAGCACTCAATATGGGTACAAGGATGACAAACAGAGAAGTGAAAGTAAAAAAGACAAAGGACTTACTTCACGGAGGCGTCCGTGATCAGACGCCCCCAGTCCCAGCAAGCGTATCAAATTACTTGTACTTGATGAAGGCCAAACTTCTGTAAGGCCGAAACGCGTCTACTATTAAATTCTGGAACTATTTCTGTTGCCTGCCGACGGTAATTTGATACGCTTGCTAGGACTGGGGGCATCTGATCACGGACGCCTTCGTGAAGTAAGTCCTTTGTCTTTTTTACTTTCACCTCTCCTTTTGTCATCCTTGTACCCATATTGAGCGCTGAGGACCTTTTCTTCTTTCTCCTTAGTTAGTGAGTAGAGAGCAGAGAAGGAAGGGGAGAGAAGACCAGCTAGCAGAAGAGAAGATTTGTGATTCTCTTGTATATTTTCCTGTTAAAGGGCACGGGTGACATTAATTTTTTTGTTCATGTTATCACCCCCATCATCAGAGAGCATATTTGTTCTCCGATTGTCACATATGGGTTTTTTCCCAGAAAAGGGATGAAATGATGAGAACTTGCTCATCTAATCACTCCTTTACACAGTTGAACCCCGCAGATACTGGAAAAAATCACAGCAAATAGGCTACAACCTGTTTACCCACAATGGATCCATTACAACTAAGTTAGATTTATTCAAGGAGTTGTCCTACTTCTAGCGGTCTGAAGGTAGCCAACAGCTCCAAACATTGTGCGGTGGCCCAGGTTGGTACTTCAGGGTGTGTCTTACTGCAGTGAATAAGTCTACGGTACCGCAATGTATGGAGCTCTCTGCTTCCTGCAGCAAAACAACTAGAAGTGGGAGTACCCCTTTAAAAGGAGAGAAGCCAGAGGTAATATTAAAGTATCAAATCAGTTACTCTTGTGGCCCATAGCCAATGCTTTATCCGCTATGTCTTCTTTAACTCAGTGCCAAAAAGGTATTCAGTCAAATACGCTAGGGATAACAGGTGCTTGCAGGAGAATAGTGTCCCTCTAGAGTGACCCTTCTGTGTGAATCTGTGTGAATAATCTTTTATCTACTCCATTGAACATTGGAAATGGAACTTGTCGTGGATGCCCACTGCCCCCCATCCTTTTGGCTCTTGTCATGGAGCACTTTGCCTGTGTGATCTGTGATAAGCCAGATATTTCAGGACTTTGTATTTGTGGACAAAAGTACGTTACCTCCCTACATGATAATAACTTTCGACTTTATACTTCAAAGCCAGAATTACCTTCCCTTCTCTAATAGCAAAATTTGAAAGGTTTTGGCCAATTAGGCTCTACATGAGTCATTACCTCTGGGAGAAGCCTCACATTTGACTTGTGCATCACCTTTTAAATAGTGTTCCTTCAGTATTAAATATCAAGGTGTGTTCCTATATTGGGATTCAAATGCCTTTTATTCCCTAAATTACCTCTCATTATTTCAGAAAAATGATCACTGATCTCCAGACCTGTTTATATGGTGTCTTCTCCTCGACTGTTAGAAGTAAAAGGGGTTGTCAGGAACATTTAAAAATCTACCAAAAAGTATGTATGTATGTATGTAGGGGCAAATATATGTATTACTTGCCACTACAGGTCTTTGTTGCTTTCTTGTGGTGATGAAATGGTGACTACCAGCATGGGACGTGTGCAGCCGGTCGGCAGACAGTGAATGGCTGCAGTACTCACATTTAGGTAGTTGTAACATACATGTAGGTGGTTGTAACATCATTACTGTAGGACAGCAACAGAGAGCTGCGAGACACCAGAGTGGTGGTGTTGGAGTTGCAGGAGATTTTTCAGGTAAGTGATACTTATTGTGTTATTCTCTAATGCCCCCTGCTTAGTGATAGTAATAATTGATGCATGTCCTCTCCTGTTTTTATGCTCATTTCAGACTATTTGTATCTTAGCCCCATCATTTTATTTTTTTGCAAGTGCAATTGGTCTTCATGAAGTTTGTTTGTCGGGATCTTTTTTCCCCAGAGCAGCTAGAGTAACCCTCACTAAACCTTAATGGCATGCCAGTGCTGGTCTGGTCTTCCTGTCATGAGACTATTTAAATGTCTCTGTTAATGCATGATGGATTGGTTTCACTCTGCCCACCAATACTTTGGGGTCCCATTAGAAGATACAGGGTGCACATACAGCATTTGCTCTATTTCTCATCACCAGGCTTAAACAAATGGACCTCTCCTTCCTAACTAGTGCCTTTCTGACCCTATCAGATTGTCTGATTTGTGAGTGGTCACTCTTCAATAGAACCAGTCCAATGACTCCCTTATTTAATAACCCAGAGGGAGTCAGGGTATCCCCTTACAGTAATTCAAAAAGAAAGGTATTCCAGTCAAAATACTTTACTCAATGTCATGATGGTGAGGTTCTTAAGTTTAGCTTCCATCCAAAAGGGGCAGTGACCGCAGAAGAATACTATTAATTCGGAAGGTAAATTGGATTTTCACACCGGGGACAAGATCATCGGATGGACTGAATCATTAATTTCATCTGATGTATCATTTTTTTTTGTAAATTCTTTATTTTTTAAATAAATGGGGGAAAGAAAATACATAAGGGAAGAAGAGGAAAAGGGGATATAAATAATGATACAGTTGTATCGACAGTGCATCGGCTGATGCGGGTTAAGAGTTTCAAAAATTAACCAAATTTGCGGAATTCGTTGAACAAATTTCCATTTTGCTAAAGAGGAAGGCTATAAGGGACGGCCTACAGTTTTAAATTCTTGAATAGAGGATTGATGGGAAATTCATTTTTACAGTTAGATCGTGGTCTTGAAAGCATCAGTTTCTATATACTGTAGCCAACTCTCCGACATCTCATCACATTTTTCTAATTTGAGTTCTAGGGACCATCTTATTTTCTCATAAGACTTAATTAGCCGTACCTCTGTAACCCTCTCTTTATCTGTTTCCAATAAAATGCAAGAATTAAAATTATAAAATTATTTCAAGATGGTACAAAACCCAGAATTATTACATAGAATTGATCCGAATGAATCAGAATTATACTGGCATTGCAAAAAAAGAGACGAGTAAATCTGTTTCATCTATGGTATAATTGTCAACTAATTCAACTGTTCATGGTACTGGAAGCACTTTATTCGGTAAAGAGGTTAAATTGTCTCAAGAAATGATTTTATTAATTTTGGATATGTCAAGACAATGTTTTAATTAGAGATGAGCGAGCACCCAAATGCTCGTATCCGCGTTATTCGAGTTGAGCTTTTCATAAAACTCGAGAGCTCTACTCGAGTAACAAACCCCATTGACTACAATGGGAGACTCGAGCATTTTTATATGTGGGACGCCGGGTGCTTTTTTTTTTTTTTTTCTAGGTTCCTCTCTTTCTCTCTCTCTCTCTCTCTCCCCCTGCCTGCCAGCCAAAAAATGTGCCATTGACGTGCGCGCTACGTCGCGGCGGTGAGGGGCCAAAACACGCACGTCACAGTGGGGAGGAGCCAAAACTGGGGTGGCGCCGAACACGGCGTGATACTGTTCGAGTAACGAGCACCATTGAATACGTTAATACTCGAACGAGCATCAAGCTGGGCAGAGTATGTTTGCTCAACTCTAGTTTTAATCCCAAGTCTCCATCCCATACCTTCTTAATGCTGCACAATTTTTAATAGCATTGATGTATCATTATTAACATATGTGCAGTTGTCATGTATGTAGAAGGTTTGTTTGGTACTCATCTACGTGATATGTAGTCCGTTAATCAGTCACTCCGATCCGCTGCTTGGAGAGGCTACGCTATTTGAGTTGTACCGTTGCCATTCACTATTAATGTCAGCGGCTGTGCTACACAATTAGCGTAAGGCGGTCAACAGCAGCCCGGTAGTTTGTGCTGCAGATGTAGTGCACCAAACATCCTTGTTGGCACTGCTATATCTGTATGTGCTTTGAATGTGTATTTTTGCCTTCGCCTTTACTTTTTTACTGATTGGTCTGTTAAACAAGGGAGTTAGTATTAAAGGGATGGATTGCGTCTATGTTTTTATGCTAAACCATGATTAAAAGCTTTTGCTTGAAAAAATGTAGGTGACCAGTGACCCCAGTAAAATCCTGTAATATGCTGAAATAAATGTGCTTTTATGCTGCAGAATTTTTAGAGTGCTGGAATACCTTTCTTCTTGCATTACTGTCTGGGCTTTCTGTCCCTGTGCACACAGAAGAGAGGAGTACAGAGAGGGTCAGGTGAACTAACTTTGGTTCTGCAATATGAGGGTATCCTATCATTTTATCTAAAGCAGAGGGTATTTGTAAATGTATCAATTTGGTACATATTTGAATTTTTTAAATTTTTTTTAAACTTTGTGTCTAATTGTGATTTCTAGTGCTGCTTCCCCCGGCTACCCTACGCCGCCCCCCCCCCCCCCCGAGCACGCTCGGACAAGAATGCAGTTACTCGAGAAGAGCGAGGCTTGCTCAAGTAACTGGCTTATCCGAGCGTGCTCGCTCATCTCTACCAGACACCTTTTAGGGATTTTACCTATGTGGTGGTTTTACGGCCCTAATTTTTTTTTTGCTTCAGCTACTAAAATTATTTTTGCTGCATTTTTTCCCCATGACATATAGGGCTATTTTTTATATCTTTTTTCACTTAATTTTTTTTTCTGTTTTTCTTAAGTCTTATTAGGGGTAAAAAAAAGCTAAAAAAAACTAATAGTTTATTTTTTTAAATTAATATATTTACACTAAAAATAAAGTACAGGCATTGGTTCCTCATTTTGTTTTGAATGTTTTGATACATAATTTGTTTAGTCTCTGATTACAGGACACATATGGTGACTGTTTAGGTTTATTTTTACTTAATTCCGTAATTTTTTACGTTTATTTTTGTAACTATTTTTGTTAACATCTATGTCCCCCATGACATCATATAGGATCGCTGGGGGTCATTTACAATGTCTTTTTTTTAATTTCACACTTTTACACTGTAACTTGAGCATCCATCGGAGGAGCATCTACAGGATCCCCAGTTACAGGGAAAAACATCCCTCTGCAGTGGCAGTAGTCACTAACAGAGTTGTGCTGGGTATGCTAAGATCCTTAACACTGCTTTGGCAGGGGGCACCCGGTGGTCATGTGATCACCGATTTGAATAGCACTTATTGAGCACTATGTAACCTGCAAGAGAGAAGGCAGAAGCGGTTAAAAACTGCTTCAGCCTTCTATTCTGGGTCCTCGGCTGTTAGTTACATTGCAGGAGCTTTAATCCCACCACATATTTTTACCATTGGCTGGGCTGAAATTTACGACACTTGGTCCTTATCAGGTTAAAAAGACCTTAAAAGTGGCATTAATAAATATGCCTCGTAATATATATTTTTATCAATTTGTGACAGAATTCTGTTGCATGAATTTTGCTTAGTAAACTTCCTTCATCGCTTGCTTCATATTTGTTTAGCTAAATCTTAACCTTGCATTTTATCACTACTGAATGAAACGTACACTCAATTACCATCTATAGTATGAGTCAGTTGTACAGATGACTATAAATACATTTCATTATCACTTACTGGCTGCAGTGTGAATAATTGATAAACATTACCACCAACTTTTATAGATTACGATTAACAATTTTGAACAGGGTCATAAATGTGATTTTTGATGAATGTTACATTTTGACTCTTTATAAGTTCCACTCTTGTAAACTTGGTAGAAGGAAAATCCTGGTTGACTTAAAGGAAATCTGTCATGGGTGTACAATAATACTTTTATAAAAACCTCAATTTTTTTTTCACTGCAGCTAGATGTTTGATTTCTATAGAAACTTAAGTTGTAGAATAAACTTGATCTGATTACTGAAACTCTGTTATTAAGAAACTATGGATCTCAGCTTTATTTTAAATGACCATTTTTAAATTAAAGTCAGTGAGATTAGGGGGCAATTACAACCTCCAAGTTATATGAAACCATAGTACATTACCGATAGTATGAGGCCTTAGTCTTAAATTTCATGACAAAGAAGAATCATGGTGTGCTCCATCATATACCGCATGCTGGGAGTATTCTCCTCGAGCAGCATTCCTTACCAGAGATGATAATCCCATAATATGGTGCCACACAGAGCACCATATGGCAGTACACTGATTGCCATATGGTGGATTCCATATGACTTCTCATAGCAACTTGCGTATGACTGTTGCAATGAGCGACAAGCGGGGAAGAGGGCTGCACTCTCTGAGCGGTTTCTAAGATGTGGCTGAGGAACCGTGTCACAGTGGCAATGAGTGTAGCACGCTCTTTGTAATCTTGTGCAGTGTTGAAGGTATACAACAGGATCTGGACGACTAATGGAATTAGGTGATCGTGACGCCAGGGCCTGGATTAAGAGCGCTTGGTAGCGAAATAAGACCAACACATGTATGTAGGTAAATGACAGGCACACCATTTACTTTCAGGCTTGTGGTTGTCTGCATTATTCTTACGCTCCAGAAATTGCATACACAACTTGCATATATACTGTTTAACACTTTAAACACGGATAAACAAACTTTGAGGGGGGAGCATCTGCGCTAAGGAAGAGCTATATGGAAAGAACTGACAAGAAAATATACTTTATAAACCCCACTAACAGTTTTTCCATTCCTGAAGCACTATGCTCAAGTGTTCTTTAGTACTCACAAACTTCTATGAAGATTCTTTGCTTCTTGTCTGAAATTGTCATCCGGTAAAAATCAGCGCTGGCTTGAACGGACATCAGGTTTGGGCCAACAACTAGTTTCTCGGCATCTATCCGGGTGATTTATGGGTTGCTGCAGACAGGATTGCTTTAAAGTTTACATAATCAGTCTCTAATTTCTGCAGGTCAGAGGAGGAGAAGAAACTGGGTCTTTACATGGCTGTTAGTTTCCTCTGGTTCAATCTTCGGCCCTCTTTCGCCCCTCCAACTGAATGGCTCACTGTCTGACTCCATACTGCCTCCATACTGCTCTACACATCCGTCTTTTAATTTCTAAGTGCGCAATACAAAATGCATCGGAACCCCACCTTTTCCCCTCACTTAGGGAGTCTGTCCCAGCTTAACTGATTTACGACGGTGCCTAAACAACCTTAACTCTTTAGTTTCCTGACTGCCTCATCTAATTAAATGAATTCCAGCCTAACTACACTTTGTTAAATGAACTGGTAGTTAGAACAGTTGCTCTTAACTTACATGTAAAGTACTTTTATCCTGTAGTGCCAGTCCAAGTCACTAGACTGTGCTGTGTGCATGTGGCCTCATTGAAAACGTTACGAGATCATTGTCTCATATAAACCTGATACGTCGATAAAGTGGATCATCCAACATCAACAATAGAAAAAGCAAATATTTATCACAATTGGGAAAGCATTTTGAATACCGTAACCTACTGAACATCATGAAGGTAAAACTTCAATTGCATCATTTGACTTTCGTTTGCTTAAGTATGAAGACAATATGTAAACTATAAGGTTTTCAGAAACTATGTTACATTCTGTGTTTTTGTAACTTTCTGCATCCATTCTAATTATGTGCTCGTGTAGATCTATATGTTGTCCTATATCCCTATGGTGATAAGCCAATATATTCTGAACTTGCCGAGTAGCTGTAGGTTTCAGAACTCAGAGTTGAAAGAGTTACTTCACTAGATTTTCAGCATTCTCCAAACTACTGTAGAATGAACTCATCATGATATTAAAAAACAGTGTAGGGGCAGCTCTTAATCAAGAGGAATTCCTTGTCGACAGTCTTCAATGTCGGCAACGAATATCTTAGCAACCTCTAAGTGTGGAAAGAGAAAAGTGTGAACTCCAGAAAATAAATGAAGCTTATGCAAGTGATCAGAGTCACATGGCAAGTCATTCTTTTACCATTACTTTGCAACTACAGCTAAACAGACACTTTGGAATATTCCATTAAAATACTAAAAGGTTATGTAATGTTTTAAAAACACAACTCCTAAAAATCTTATCCCTGTAAGTAGTGAACTCCATTTAAATGTCTGCTGTTTCAACTTGATCACTACTTATGCTCACTGCCGATTACCTTCAGAAACATTTACACACTTATTTGTGAACTATATTAGCAATTATTTTTAAAGTCTGTCTATTGGAAGTTTAGGAATATAAAAACCCGATGGCCTGCTAATAAGATTCTATCCTTAAAGTGACCCATCGTGCTGGACAAACCAAGATGGCCAAACCACTTTTCTGATTGTCCAGTACTACTCATGTAAGTCAACATGTACGTCAACAGCAGTAAGTAATTTGCAAGAGAGGTAGATAGTACAGTACTGTGGTGGCCCAGTACATACATTCCTGGCCCCCTCCATAATGTTATACATGTCATGTCTTTTGTTGGTGCACTGTGCAAATCTGTCTAGTCATTCTGTTATATGTATTGCACAGCTGCAGAGTATGATAGGTTAAATGTTTGTAAAAGCCTGGGGATTGCCTGTAAATATATCAATTTATGTCCTGTCACGTGGTATAAGTAAGAATATAAATAAGAGTGTGTGAGAGCGGTGTGAGAGAGTCAATCCATTCTTCTGGGTTCCTGAGTCTTCAGAGTGCCAGCCACATCGGGGTACCTTCAACATGTGGTGAAGAATGAAGAAAGAAGAGAGGTTCCCTGAGAATGTATGTTCCAGAGGTGAGAGAGGATGACGGCCAATTAAAGAGAGAGAGAATGTGAGCAAGAAGTAGGTGCCAATTCCAAGGCCTAGCGCAGAGGTACTCTTTATCCGTCTTTTCCTGTGCAGCCGTCCGGAGCTAGTGGATCACCGCGTAGAGGTACACCCATTTGTTTTTACATTCGGCCAACCTGAAATCTGGGATCACCAGGTGGAGGTGCTCTCAAGTCTGTCTAATACCTGCACTGCAAATCATTGTCATTTGTGCCTTGTATGCGAAAAGTTGTTCCAGTAAAGTTTTGCCAGGCCCTAACCGTTTCCAGGGACCTCAGGTATGTTACTTCTGTCTGCTCCTCCATTTATTTACTGCAGAGGGTCATACCGGTGGGTAACGGAACGGTGGCGTCACCCGTGACATCTGTCATTCCTGTTCTCCAGTTTATTCGGCATCCCTATCCTAGGTGTGTCTGGAAGAGGCCCAGTGCTGCCCTGGCCGAGGCTACCTGCGTCCCATCGGGAGGGAGCATGGTAAGTGCCACCGTGATAAGCCAGCATCTTGCCCTCCCGGCTTCTCAACGTACGCCCTCTGTCTGGCGTCACCCTATGGGACTCTGCAGTACCACAATTGGGGGGAATCTGTCATTTTTTTTTGGCAGCACACTCGAGAATTTTCTGACAGGTGGACTTAGTGCATTTCGTGCTATTTGTTTTTTTTATTTACTCCAGTGCACCTTGCTTAATAATGCAATTTTCCCCTATGTGTTGGATTTAGTAGAGATGATGGACAAAGATCCTATATATATATATTTATATATATGTGTGTGTGTGTGTATATATATATATATATATATATATATATATATATATATATATATATATAACAATTAATTTCTGTTCCTTATACACAACTAAGTGACTGGATCAGTCTGGCCAATTTGCCACATACGTAAATCAGGTGCTTTGGAAAGTCTTAAACTCGGAACATGGCCAAACGACTGGACCAATCTGCACCAAATTTACCATATAGGTAAACTGGGCCCTCTCAAAGGTTTTACATCAGGTTTCAGCTCTCTAGAACCTACCTACCATTCTCTATATGTTCACAAAAAAATCAGAATACCAATGCAACAGCCAAATGACTAGACCAATCTGCACAAAATTTGTCACATAGTTAACCAGGCACATCTGAAAGTTTTAGACCAGGTTTCAGCTCTATAGGGTCTTCCATTCTTAACATGTTTAAAAAAAAAACAAAACAGAATGCACCTAAACAACTGGACCAATCTGCACCAAATTTCCACATAGATCGGGCGCTTTGGAAGGCTTCAGACCAGGTTTCAGCTTTCTAGGACCTACGGTTCTCGACATATTTGCAAAAAATTGAATACAAAAGCAAATATTAAAGGGTTTGTCTGGTTACTAGACAACTCTGCTTCAATAGGACCCTCTGCATTAAAATAATAAAGTGAACTATAATTACCCCTCCGCGGACGCTGGAATCCAATGCTGCATGCCCCGCTGTGGTACTGGTGATTGTTGTGATGGATAATGCCACAGGACATTAGGTGACTGCTACAACCAATGAGAGACTGCTGCGTCACTTTCCTGAACTCCTGACATCATGGTCTGCTCATGATGTGAATATTGTTGCTAGGTGAATGAGCAGTGATGCGGCAGTGGTCCCCAGATTACCTGTGATATCATCTGTCACAGAAATCACTGGGACCACTGCGCAAAACTCCCAGTGGCCACAGAGGAGTAAGTATAGTTCGCTTTATTATCAGAAATTATAAGATGATATTTGCACTGAGAAGTATAGTGCTGGCTGAAAATTGTTGTTTTATCTAAAGTATTTTACCCAGACGGAGGGGCAAATCACGTGGCTGGTGGAGAGGAATCGGATGCGGGTTCACTTGGAAGGGGGCAGTGTGATAGCAGTGAGGATTGTGTTCGGACATTTCCTGTTTGATGTCTTGGTCTACGGCCAAAGCAGAAAACACTTTTCCAGCAGAATCCAGTGAGGGTCGATATCTTCTCATCGCTCCCCAAATCACTGGATCCTGTCATGCCTATTGCCTCCATACTTTCAACACCTTCTTCAGGTTCCCTATGCCCTGTCTTAAAATCCCATCCAGGGGCCCCTTTTCTTTCTCTTTAAATCACTTGAGATAAGCTGTGGCAGTATTGATAGATTTACTCTAAATGTTATAATAATAAGGAGGATGCTGGTCAGGAACTTTTGTATCCAGCAGGTAGACCAAGCGCAGGCTGTCACAACTCATCTGGAATACTGTGTCCAGTTCTGGGCACCCTGATCTAAAAAAGACATAGATAAACTGGAGCAAGTTCAGAGAAGAGTTACCAAGATGGTGAGCGGTCTGCAAACCATGTCCTATGAGGAACGGTTAAAGGATTTGGGAATGTTTAGCTTGCAAAAAAGAAGGCCGAGAGGAGACTTAATAGCCGTCTACAAATATCTGAAGGGCTGTCACAGTGCAGAGGAATCAGCCCTATTCTCAACTGCTCAAGGAAAGACTGGAAGCAATGGGATGAAACTGAAAGGGAGGAGACACAGATTAGATAGTAGAAAAAACTTTCTGACAGTGATCAAAGAGTGGAACAGGTTACCATGGGAGGTGGTGAGTTATCCTTCAACGGAAGACTTCAAACAGAGGCTGAATAGACATCAGTCTGAGATGATTTAGTGAACCCTGCATTGAGCAGGAGGTTGGATCCGATGACCCTGGAAGTCCCTTCCAACTCTACCATTCTAGGATTCTATAAGGTCCTGCGGTGCCCCACGGCGACCAAGACACAAGGCCCATGCTGAGGAGCTAGTGGGGGTATAGATGTCACTTGTCACGGTGGCTCTACCAGACACCTTCGCAGAGGGATGCACGGAACCTCGGTCAAGGCACCGCTCAGCCTCTTCCAGGAAATGCCGGGTCGCGGTTACCTGAATAGTGTAGTGGAGTGAAAGAGTTGTCACATGTGACACCACCATTCCTTTCACACCGAAGATTCTCCGGCCGTAAAATAATGAGAGTCCACACGCAGAAAAACTTAGAAAACTCAATCACTGGGAACGGGCAGTGAACGGTGAACTTTAGTTCTGCTTTTGCAGGATACAGCTTACTCACTCGTGTAGGTGAAGACAACTTTTAGAATATGGCCAGGGAGGAACAACCCAGGATCATACCGGGCCTACAGTCTAAGTTATCTATAATGCTCCACTCCTGGACACACACACACTCCAGGACTCTGAATAGCTCTGGAGGGGGGACACAACACTCTGCTGACACTCAGTACTCTTGTGATAGACGCTGCACGGCAGACTCCTCTTCTCCTCTCACTTCTCAGAGGTGGTTCCTAGGATGATGGTAATCTGGATACCTCTCCTCCGCTTCCATCACTTCACCACATGAGGGTTGAAGGAACCCCTTCGTGACTGGCACTCCACTCCACTCTCAGCCATTGAAGTAGAAAGACGGACTACACCTCACTCTCAATCACTCATATTTATAATGTACAAACATGTAATGAGACAGACTTGTTACTATTCCCAGACATATCCCAGCCACTTTCAGACATTAACCTCCTGCATGCTGCAGCTGTGCAATACACATAACAGCAGACAAGACACTTTGCACAGTGCATCCACTCTAAAGACATGACATGTATAACAATTATGGAGGGACCAAATATATAGACTTCGAGCCACTACAGTCCCAAATACAGGCTGCGGTAGGGTAAAATAGGCTTTACGCTCCACTTTGTTAAATAGGTCCAAATACTTGGCTAATGTCCCAGCCAGGATGCATCGTCCCTCAGAAAACTTTTGTTTTTCTAGACTTTCATATGGTCCTAGGCTTAAAATGTATTTTGAGTACCAAGCTATTTATCTGTGAACCCCTAGTATTCTTTTTCACCATCTCACCTTAGCCAGCAGAAGGATTAGTATTGCTTATAAAATCCGCTGCTGATTGCTACTTCAGATCGTGCTGGGATTTCCTGCTCTTAGTGGAACAGAAACAGCTGCTTCCTTCAGTGTTTGGTCACAGACTTCTTCAGATAGCCACTGGGGGAAAAACAATGATTTTGCATATATTTCCTGCTATGGAGTTTTCATGCAAATTAAATTCGGGGTAGTGTTTTTTATTTAGGAGGGGCCAGTTTCTAACAAGTAAGAACAATTATAGATTTATCATAACACCTACGCAGCAACTTTAGCAAGTAGAATACTTTATTGTATGCAAATATACGGTAGTATCAGTTGCTTTATGAATGATTGCAAAATTACCCATAGAATGTTCTCAAATGGAATTTGGAACTTGCTGCCAAATAAAACCACTATTTAGCTCTTCCCTTTTAGTTCATTAAAATCTGCTTCTATGTATTTAATTGTATTTAGTTCATTAAAATCTGCTGCTATGTATTTAATTGCAATGCAGCGGAGTGCTGCAGAGGTGAAAATGGAGGTTAGTGGGTTTATTCCACTTCGGTGAGTAGCAGCTTAATCAGAAGGTAAATTGTGCTAACCATGTCATTTGGAGAACATAGAGTAGTGTTTCACATCCTCGTATATATATATATATATATATATATATATATATATATATATATATATATATATATAGTACACAGAAATATACTTTTCAGTTTCCAAAGTTTTCCTTTCAAAATGCCAGTGCGGTATGTTTTCAATATTGCCTCTTTATCCAAATGCCTGAAAACCCATCTGCCACATTAAAATACACCAATGCTATAAATGAATGGCATGAAATGGATGTGGAGAGCACTGCAGAGAAATAAGCTCATCAAGTTTTAAAACACAGTTCCCATCAGAGATCCATTTGTACCCTGTGAGTGCACAGATCCCTAGTGGCATACAAGGTAAAGGCCACATGAAAAATGGAAGAGGACCCTGCACTTTTCTAAAATTATAGACTTTATTCCAAAATTTTCCTTAAAAGATGGTGAGCTTTACCAAACAGGGATGCCTCCTACATAGTAGACCTTGGTAGTAGATATCTAGGAGGACTTAGCTGGAGAAGTGACTTACTGTATTTTTAAAAATCAAGAATACACTTCCTCATGTACATCCCTGAGTTTAGAAGTACACTACAGGTTGTTTCAGTGACTGTTGCTATGTGTGTTATTAATTGGTGTTAGATATCCCTTTAAGGCATGTTGCTCACTAATTGGTCCAATGTAGTTATACATTTTGTCTTTCCAACACCACTATAGGATGTGGGGAACCCAGCTACAGATTTTGCATCAAGACCCAGGAATTTCAAGTTGTGCTTCTCAAAAATGTAGCTAAGCTGCGATAGCAATTTCAAAAGTGGCTCTAGGCAATGTATTACCTATAATTGCCTAGATATTTTTGAACTAATTAAAACCATACAGTGAAACATTTTCCATTTTTCTAATCTGTTTGTATTGTCTGATTGTAGTCTTTTCTATTCTATTTTCTGTATATAACTATGGGGGCTGCCACTTTGCCTGAGTTGCAGTTAATGACATTTAGATATATGCTTTGCAGCAGAACTCGTGAGCCATTCACTAAATGGACAGAAGGTGACCAATTACCATCTATGGGAAAATTTTCTAGGCATTTCTGTGACCTGTGCAGATGTCACTTGGTACAGAGGGCGAGTAAAGATACCATCATAATTATTCAACCTACACCGCAAATTAGATTTATTTGTTACATTTAAACACTTTCATCTATTTGCCAAGAATAGTTTGAACAGCTCAACACAACTAATATATATGTGGTTGCTCTAAATTCAACACAATTACATTAATACTACTGCACTTTCAGAATTATTGAAACCCATTGAATAGAATTCCTCATAAGAGCACATATTTGCAAATCAACTGTTATCTCAAGTACACCTGGTGCAACTAATCAAGGGCTTCATTAGTTGCATCAGGTGTGCTTGAGATAAAACACATTAAATACCTTGACTGGCTGGAGATTTGTTAACTCATACATTTGAATGGATGTTAGAAATATGGTTAAGTCAAGAGAGTGTGTACAAAAAGTTAAGAGAAGAGATCATTGACTTGCACAAATAAACAAACCGAAAAGTATAGCAAAGACACAGAATGTCCAAACAAATACAGTTAGAAGCATAATTCACAAGTTAAAAGTTAAAGGAACACTGGCTACACTATGTGAACATGGCAACAAGAGGAAACCATCACCTGTTACCTCCAGATTCCTGAAGAGACAGGTGGTCAAAAAGTGGCTGCAAAGGCCTGCAGCAAAGTTTTGTGCCAACAGGCACTGAGGTTTCTGTTTGCACAGTAAGGTGAATACTGAACGCTTGAACGCGTGAAGACTGAAGTCTTCATGCCTGAACTTCAAGATGTACAGCTCTACAGACCTAAAAGCATGAGAAAAATCAACTCGAATATGCAAAAAATCCATATAAATAAACCACAGAAGTTTTATATGGTTCATATACTGAAAAAACACACTGCCTACAGGAAGGCATGGTGGTGGTTCACTATTGCTCTGGGACTGCTTTGCTTCCTTTGGCACGAGAACCTGTAGAGTGTGGAAGGCAAGATGAATTCAATCTCTGCCCTAACCTGGCAGCCGAACACTACCACATCACCCCCAGCCATGCCCTGGATGAGGCGGCACTGCCCATGACTCGAGCCATCAACCGCAGACCACGGCAACCTTGGCTCATGTCCCAAACGTACTTCATCCGGCGGTGCTCTAGATGCGCCAAGCAGCTGTGGAGAAAATCAAAGCTGCCTGCAGACTTCCTCCACTTCAAATTCATGCTTAAAGCTTATAACCTAGCCCTCCACCAAGCCAAACAAGTTTATTTCACCTCCCTTGTCTCCTCACTATCCCACAACCCCAAACAACTCTTCAAGACCTTCTACTCACTCCTCAGCCCCCCAAAACAGGTCCCTGTGACAGATCTGACTGCTGCAGAACTAGCTGCCTATTTCAAAGAAAAAAATCGACAACATCTGAAAATAAATCTCCAAAAACTGCACGACTAGCCCCGATCCCGGTTTCCTCAGCACTGCATCCAGCACCCACTCACTTTCTATATTAGAACCAACAACAGAGGAAGTCTGCTTTCCACTGCACAACCCACCTGCGCTAGCAAAGCTCACCCCTCTCACCTCCTCCGGTCCCTTTCCCCAGCTCTCATTACTCAACTCACCACAATCAGCAACCTCTCCCTAACCTCTGTCACCTTCCCCTATTCATTTAAACACTCCATCATATCCCCTCTGCTTAAAAAAACAACCCTTGACCCGACCGATGCCGCCAACTACCGACCGGTCTCAAACATCCCCGTCATCTCCAAATTACTAGAACGCCTGGTCTACTCATGCCTCACACGCTTTCTCTCTGACAACTCACTCCTCGACCCCCTCCAGTCTGCTTTCTGCTCTCTACACTCAAACGAATCTACTCTCACAAAAGTATCAAATGACCTGATGACGGCAAAGTCAACAGGTGAGTATTCCCTACTAATCCTCCTTGACCTCTCTGCTGCATTTGACACTGTCAACCATGACCTCCTTCTCACTATGCTCTGCTCTATTGCTCTAAAGGACACTGCTCTCTCCTGGTTCTCCTACTACCTCTCTGACTGCTCTTTCAGTGTTTCCTTTGCTGGTTCTATCTCCTCTCCACTTCCTCTTGCTGTTGGGGTACCCCAGGGCTCGGTCCTTGGTCCCCTTCTCTTCTCTATATACAGCCCTAATTGGACAAACCATCCACAAATTCGGCCTCCAATACCATCTCTACGCTGATGGCACCCAACTATACACCTCTTCCCATGAGCTCTCTGAACCATTCCTTCTAAATATCACCAACTATCTGTCCACTGTCTCTAATACTATGACCTCCCTTTTTCTCAAACTTAACCTGTCTAAAACTGACCTTCCCATCTTTTCACCTTCCAACCGACCTGCCTTCAACATCTCCATTCCAGCATTTGGTACAATCATAACCCCCAAACAGCATGCCTCCCTCCTGTCCATACACCACGCAGCCCACTTACTCCAATCCGCTAACACTCTCAGACTAAGCACCCCTCTAATACGAACCTCACATGCTCACCTACAGTACTTTACCAGAGCAGCACCCATCCTCCAGAACGCTCTACCCTAAGGCATTCTGACAATTCCCGATGCATAAAGATTCAGATGCGCCTTAAAAACGCACCTCTTCAGGCAGGCATACCAAATTCCCTGACCTAGTCCCCCACCCCTCCCTATGGCTCACCGTACCTTCCACCCTGCCTATCACATACGACATCTACCCCTGCACCTCCTTACCGCCCCACCCGTTTGCTTTCTAATAACTGATTTCCACATGAAATCCCCTACTGCCTGTGTTCCCCATGCCTCATCCCCCCTTGTACCTTCTGTACCACCCTCACCCAATTTGTTTCAAACCGATTGTATCTCACATTGTAATTGTTGTATTGTTTGCATTTCTCCCATGCTTGAAAGTGCTGCGGAATAAGTTAGCGCTATACAAATAAAGATTATTATTATTATTCAATCAAGTAGCAGGAAATCCTAGGAGAAAATACCATGTCTTCTGTGAGGAAGCTAAAGCTTGAAAAATGACAGCTGTAAATTCAATATTCCCAACCCCACTTCAAACAGTTGTAGCTCTGATTTTACAGAGCTACCACATGCTTCTGAAGTCATGTCATGGAGGTTCAGGGTTTGCATGGGGGGAGGATTGGGAGTCGATCCCACTGGATACAATGCGGGTTCTCACTGTTTCTTACAGCTGATACCCTCCCACAACAGCTAAGATTGCATCTGTTAACCCTCTAAAGTGGCTTTTAAATACCCCTGTCAGAGTTTGTGGGTGCTGTTTGATTGCCATAGCAGCCGGAAGGTCTTCTGAAAGCACCAAAGGCTGCCATTGCAGATTGCCTATCAAGCCATGCCTGTGGTGTGGCTTGATAGACTGACTGTCAGATTGAGGTATAATGTAGTACTATGGTATTACATCATACTGCAGGAGTGATCAAACAAGTAAACATGTAAACTCTGGCATCGTGAACTTTACGTCTGAATGATGATTTTTAGGTAAACTTAAAATTCATGGTTTAGCCACAGAGAGATAAAGTGTCTTTCAATAAGGCGCATGCTGTGTTCTCCACAGGAGGCGGGAGGTTACATTTTAACCTGCTGGCAGCCCTATTTAGTACAATGCAGCTGTGTGCACAGCTAGGCGTGTGATTAATCACATGCTGGGATCTGCAAGCAGCTCCTGGAGGCCCTTTTATATGCAAATGAAGATGATAAAGTGTTAATGGCAATTAACATTTTATGCAAAAAAATCGCTAAAGCTTTCAATCTTTCAATCGTTTAAATGATTATCTTTGTGTGTAAATGGGCCTTAATACTGTGGTACAAAAATTAGCGTTTTTCTGTTGGGATAATGTAAAGTATATTCATTCATGCATTCATTCATTTATTCATGCCATGGTCCATGCACCAAAATACAGGCCACTCTACCACCACTGTCTGTACTGTAGTCAGATTCAACTTGATGAAGTGTTGTCAAAGTTCTTTAAGTATTATACACATTCTCTGAAGTAGGAGTCTTTTCCAGTGTACACTCACTTGGACAATACCCACCTTATTTTTCAGAAAAGGTGATGAAATATCGATGATATGTAAATATTACCAGGTAATATGAGTCACAGTAAATTAGGAAACCACAGAATGAATGTGTAAGGATCAGTCAACATTCTGAACTAAAGAGATGTTCACTAGAAATGAACTCTGCTGGCATTTCACCAGTGGGCAAATGTCCTATCATAAAACCCAAGGATCCCATATGACAAACAACAAAGTCTGAACTTATGAAATCCAGGTTTCAGATTCCATTGTCTTACAAGTGCCAAATCCAGCAATGCGGTAGGAAATTCTCCAATTTTTGAAATGTTGGCAACGCAAATTTTTTTGAGCTTTGCTCATTTTTCTTCTCAACCCATGGATAGAATGTAGGGATGCCATTTAGAGCAATTAAAATATTTAAGAAAACATCACAGTAACTTTTCAGTGAGAAGGTTAAATGTGTGGCATGACCTCATTACAATGGATTATCCACTTGACATACCCACTGTACAAGAACTGTGTGAATATGCTTTGCCATGTAATTTACCATGTTTCCTGAGTGTAGGCCTATTTTACCCATAAAGTTGGAGGGTACATTGTTGACTCATTCAAAATAGAATTGTTCAGTCTTTCAAACTGGCTGTATAAGTGACTGAGAACGACTAAACGAGCGCTGTTTAAACCGAACGATAAGTGAACGAGCCAATGATAGTTTTTATGCCTGCGTAAAATGAACGATAAACAAAAAGTGAATGATTCTCGTCCATTGTTTACTCACTGGCTCACATTTAGACCAAACGATTATTGTTCACTCATTTGAACGATTTTTTTTTAATGATAATCGTTCCATCTAAATGCACCCTTAGTTGTTTAGAAAGCCAATGACCCACATTTACTAACAATAGCATGCTGTATGACAGTCAAGTGGAGTGGTTAGTTTATGAGATTTGCATCAATTTTTTTTAAAAGGTGCTTAAATTTGGTAAATATTGATTTCCCAGCCAGTTGAAAAAAATCTCTTTATGTTTGCTATGGGCCAATGTGTATTTGCATAATTTTGTGCCATTTCTCCTCACTCCACCTAATAAATTTGGCTTAGGCCTTAGTCACACGGGCGTTTTTTCACGCGATTTGCGGATCGCATGAGGGATGCGCATCCGCAAATCGCGTGACCAGTGCGCGCAAGTCGCCCGCAAATCGCCCGAAAATCTGCTCCTAGCCGCGTTTCATTAGAAACGGGCCGGAGCTGTCCAGCGCATTGCATTCAATGGAGACGGCAATAGAGCCGGCTCCATTTAAAGCAATGCGCTGCGGGCGAGCCCGGGATGAATTGTCGGGAAGGGCTTAAATATATAAGCCCTTCCCTGCAATTCATCCTAAAATGTGTAAATATAAAAAAATATATATATACTCACCTTCTCCCGGCAGCCGGAGCTCCGCGCGGCTGTCCTGCAGTGGGTGTGAAGGGGGTGTGAGTCAGACCTGCCCCCTGATTGGCTCAGCGCTGAGCCAATCAGAGGCATGTCTCACTCACACCCATTCATGAATTCATGAATGGATGTGAGTCAGACCTGCCCCTGATTGGCTCAGTGCTGAGAGGCAGCAGTCACTCACCCATTCATGAATTCATGAATGGGTGTGTGAGTGAAACCGGCCTCTGATTGGTCAGGGCTGTGACCAATCAGAGGCAGATCATTCAGCAGGCGGGGATTTTAAAGCCCCGCCGGCTAAATAGTGCCGAGAAGCAGTTCAGGAGAACTGACAGCGGCCGCGGCTGGACTCCGGCTGCAGCGGAAAGGTGAGTATACAATTTTTTTTTATTTTAACACATTTTAGGATGAATTGCAGGGAAGGGCTTATATATTTAAGCCCTTCCCGACAATTAACCCCGCTCACGCCGGCAGCCCATTGCTTTCAATGGAGCGGTTGTATTGCCGGCTCCATTGAATTCAATGGGCAAACATCGTTCTTCTCTGTCACAGCTGTTACAGCTGTGGCAGAGAAGAATGATTTGTCTTCTATATGTTCTCAATGGGGTCGGTGCTGCTGCCGCCGGCTTCATTGAGCGCATATAGAGAAGAGAACAGGAATCGCAGATCACAGATAGGTGCGATCTGCGATTTCTGTTCTATAATTTATCGGACGAGCGCATAAAAAGCGCTCATGTGTCCGATACCATTGCAAAGCAAGGGTTTTATAAAATCGCCGGACGCATGCGCATGCGCAAATCGCGGCTAAAAACGCCCGTCTGACTAAGGCCTTAAAGAGTAACTGTCATTTAAATTATATAACTTTGACCTAAAAAGTGGTAAGGTGATTTTAAGCATTTTTTCTATATATTTAATTAACCTATTCTAGAGACTTTTTGTAGAAAAACATTCTTCAAATGCTGCCCCTATTCATGTGTGCAACTGAAGACTGTTGCTGAGAAAAATCTGTCTTCACAGCTGCATAGCAAGTGAGTATGGATGGCTCCTTCACTGTGCTTGCATTTGCCAGGCTATTGGAATCAGAGTGCAGTATATATTATGTACAATGTCAGAATGTTGATAAGGAGGATCCTACTGTCGATGGGCGTTATGAAGAGAAGCTGTCCCCCTAGAAGAAGCTGCATTTAGTTTCTCACATTGCATTCCCTCTCTGCCGAGATCGGATGCACTGTCACTGTCTCAGGGGTAATCCTGAGACTCACACTTGATGCACTGAGTTACTGACACAGTGCATCAAGTCATGGCCTGGGAGAGGGCAAAATATCTCTTGAAAAGGACGCTGACTTTACTTGTCCCCTTTCAAATTTAGTAAGTAAAAAGAAAAGTCAAATAATCAAAAACTGGTGCACATTTCACAGCAATTTCTCTAAAATGGGTGCAATTTGCCTTAGGCCTCATGTCTATGGGCGGATCGGATTCCGCATGAAGATTTCCGCAGCGGGAGACCTGTGGAAACCATTTGCTGAAGATTGCGGATGTACTGTTTTTTTCCGTGCGGATGCACGTGGATGCACTGCGGATTATCCGCACAGAAAAAAATCCGTAACCCCACCTCCCAGCCCTTTACCCACCTCCCTAATCGATTTTAACCTTCAAATCCGCAGTGATCCGCAATTGTATTTGTATTGTATTGTCCGCACCCATTGACTTCTATTGAGCCCATCTGCACTGAGATGGAACATGCTGTGATATGTTTTCTGCACCAAACGGTCCGCAAATCAAATCCGCATGCGTAAATTCAGCTACGGATGCCAATGCTTCTCTATGGGCACTTTGAAATGCGGATCTTCCGCGCAGGTGACCCTTGCAGATTCCGCGAATTAAATCCGCCCGTGGACATTGGGCCTTTGGGAACCAAAGCATTTTTTTAGGGGGACAGGGTGAAAAAAAGACTGATTAGTCTTACCGGTAATCCGGTTTCCAGGAAATCTCCATGACAGCACCACCTGAGATTGCCTTCTTCCTGATGGAAAAGGAAAAACACAGAGGTTAAAAATGAACATTCAAGGCTAGGAACCAAATTTAGAATATATACCATATATACTCGAGTATAAGCAGAGTTTTTCAGCACATTTTTTTGTGCTGAAAAAAGCCCTCCTCGGCTTATACTCAGGTGAGGTAAAAAAACAAAAAACCCTGCAATACTCACCTCTCAGCCAGCGTCTGTGTCTCTGGCGCGACACCCCCGACGTCAGCACTGTGTGAGGAAGCGCTGTGATTGGATCGAGCTCCAGCCAATCACAGCCGAGGCTCGATCATTCGCAGCCATTCAGTGAATGACATCACTGAATGGCTGTGATTGGTTTATCGAATGCCGGCTGTGATTGGCTGGCACTCGATCCAGAAACACTGGCAAACATGGACCAAGGGGCAAAGCAAAGTTATGAAAAAGGGTAAACAGAGAGGAACAAATATCTCCTCATCCGTGTACATGTATATTCTTTTACGTCAAACTGGGACATGAACACTCAGCAGAGTCTTACTGGTAGGTGGACTGCAGAACTGTAAGTTGGAACTCAGAAACAGTGGAAATAACTAAGCAGCAAACATAAAACACTGACTGACAAACGCTGAAACACTCACCAGCATACCCGCACACATAGCCTGATGGAATTGCTATAATAAGTACGAGGAATTAGTTCGTAGATTGGGCAAAACACTTAAGCTGTGAGCCCAACTTCAAGGGTCCTCATTGCTTTGCAGTCCCTACTCTAACGAGACAACTAACCACAGGATACCTGCCTACAAGCAGGGCAATCGCCTAGATAAGGGCAGCCCTACACTGGAACCTCGGGACCTAATTAGCCCTAGATTGTAAATAATCCACAGCAAGACAGTTCACATCAAATGCACAGACAGACATGCAGGAGCATGACACTGTTCACACTGAAGACAGTGAACACTGCACAGATACCTCATATCTAGTCACATGCACAAAAGATATAGAAGACTGCACAAACATGAAGAAACACAACACAGTTCACACTGAAGCCTGCACAGACAAGCAGGAACACAAGACTACTCACACTGCAGGAGGAAAACCAGTGGACACTGGCACAGGAGCTGGTATATATAAGCAACAAACCTGTGAGATTGCCTGACTGGAGCAAACCACACCCAGCCAGCACAATCAACCACACCTGTGGGGCTGTGCTGCTAGAAACACTGTGGTACAACAGATCCCAGCCAGCACAACCCTGACACACACTCTAAGTAACACTTTTAGTGACCTCCTTTCAGTGAAAGTGCCCTCTTTCATGCCCACACACAGTAATAATGCCCACTTCAGGCCTCATCATTAATAAATGTCCCTGTATGACCCCTAATCAGTAATAATCCCTTTTTGTGCTTTAAAATACTTTTGTGAAGTCAAACGAGTGGATCCAAAAACATGGAAAATAATAGAGGAAAGACTAAGGGTATATTCAGACAGATGTAATAAAACGGCATCAAAAACTGCACCCAAAAACACATGCATACTTGCCATGATTCGATACAGTTCATAATACGTTTGTAGTTTTTACTGCAAGTGCATTGAAAATCATATGCGGTGGTGTAAGCCTACAAGATGGAAAGTACTGGATGAAATGAAAAATCCAGAAGCGATGGGTTTGCTCAGTAAACCTTATTTGATGAGCCGTTCTTTAAGTATATGATACATGTTGGATTTTTATTGATGGGTAGATTGGTAGTGGGGCTCATCATTCCCTCTCCTGATCCAGTACAGGGTTTTCCTTAGCTCCCCAGTCAGCTCAGTTGAGTCTACTGAGCTCGTTACTGGAGCATAAAAAGCTGCAATTTCAGGCTGTCTGTGTTAGAGCCTGGCAAATACATATCTCTGCCGTGGAGCCATCTCTGCTACACTGTATCTGTGGAAACCTCGGTTTAGTTAGAGCCCAGATGGGCAGGTTTTTTTTTTTTATTGCATGTGTCTATGCTGTATTCCACAAAGTTTCTGTTCGTGACCTACATAAAGTCAGGTTGACTATCTCAATGATGTCATTACCAAATTGCATACATTGTGACAGTTGGTTTTTAACGTTCCTCAACTGCCCTACCTGATACTTTCTCTCTTTTGTAACCAGTCCCAAGTTTGGCTTGAAGAAACTTAATCAAAAAGTAGCCACATAAACTGGTTGTATGCTTCCAGTCTTACAAAAAACTTCTGTGGCCGATATCCATCTGGATGGGGATTTATCCGAATGGGGAAACGGCCACAGGAATCTTCTTCAATCGAGAGCTGCCACGTATGCAAATACCTTTACTACTTGTTATTACTTCTAAGTAAAATAAAATCAATTTCTCATTTCACTAATTAGTTCTTTATACTAAATTAACATGAGAAAAGCAAATCGGAAAAGTCTGATAACTTCGTAAAGTGCGAGCATCATCCGACGTGATGTGAAGAGTTAACACTCCTGATGCCAGGGATACACTGCCGAGCCAGGCGGGGTGTGATGTAGTGTCTGTCTTCCCCACTTGTTTATAAATTGTTAGGCAACCTGATTAAAATGTGAAAGTGTCTGTTCATTCCCCAGGTTTTACACATCCAGCAGTAAATTAGCAGGCAGGGGGACTTTGCAGTGTCACACGTGAAATACACTGCCAGGCCTTCTCTATTTCCTTGCAGACGGGCATCGTAAAGTACTTCTCGAATTTACCCTTTCCACGGCTCTTTTCTCTTGCTAATGGTTGCCCTAACACCGAAGCGGTAAATCCTCTATGTGGCAGCGAGAATAAAAGGTGATATCTCTTTTACCGCATTTTCACTCAAGTTAATGTTGAAGCAGCGCATGTATAAGCTGGCACAGGGAACAGTCGGGCCTTGTACGGTTGGAGATGGCAGAGATGTTGGGTCTGTCGAAGCTTGTCCGTCAGCTGTTTGAACAAGCACCTTGATGCAGTTGGCCCAACGCGTTCGGTTTAATGCTTTACACACCGCCCTGTGACTGACTAAGTTCCTATCCCCTTTCCAGTGACTGCTGCTGTTCGTAAGCCCCCCTCCTCCTGCTCACATTACTCGGCTTCATGACCTACTTTGAAAATATGGTGTGAATAAAGATTCACAAATTAGATTGGAAGGCTGCCATAGGCTTTGCAAACAAGCCCGGTCTGGGAAGTTCCTGTCAGAACAAATATGGCTACCTCTACACCCTCCCCATGTAGGGCCCTGCTTTCACTCTTCACAGGTCAAGGCCGATTGGCCACCTTTGCTGTCTACGTCCGAGCTCTGCTGTACAATCAGCTGTAGGCTCTCTCATATCTCCTAGCAAGAGAAACAGCTGAGGTGGTAATAAAGATGAATGTGTGGAGCTTCCCGGCTGATCTGTCAGCTGCATCTCACTTGTAATATCAGTATTACGGGTCAACGTCAGTGCAAAGCACTCAACGACGTGAGCCTTGTTTACACAGGACTGGCGCGTGCCAGATTGTAGAGACGTCAGGTAGACGATGGCCAATAGAGGACACGTTCGTCTTCAATCTACACAACGCAATGTTAGCATATGACAAGATGTAGGGATTGTTAATAGGTTACCAGATGCAGGAAATACATACAGAAGACGCATGTAATTTAGCTGCAGAAAACCGTCCATGTGAATGAGGCCCTAGGGCGGATTCACGAGGCATACTTGCATGTGTATTTGTATACGCAACATTTACGCACGCAATGGGAAGAGAATTGAACCTCTGATTTCAATGGGTCTGCTCAGATTAACTCTTTTGCGTACATTTCGTGGGCGAGGAGAAGAAAACGCAGCATGCTCTAGAAGTCTATGTGGGGGTACACAAATGCGCACGCAATATGCAACAGCATGCACAATATGCAACGCAATTCCACGGGAAAAAGAACACATCTGGAACTCATTAGGCCAAATTGTTATTTATATCAGGGTCCTGTGCGCAAAAAACCATGCCCTGCGGGTGCCGAACGTACAATAACATATGTCGATATGCACGCATAAAAGCCTTGTTCGTAGCTCAAATACATTACGCTGAGGCTTGTGCAAAAACACACTTGTGTGAAGGCGCCCTTAGGGCATTCGCAGACAGGTGATGCACAAACCGCAGTGAACAGAACCCATTGATTTCAATGGATTCCCTCTCATTCTGCGTTTTTGCATTCAATTTTCGTGCGCGCGAAAATATACGTGACCTGTTCTATTTTTGCATGCATTTGGCACCATAGGAGCCTATGGGGGTGCACAAATCCATACCCCATGCGCACAAAATCGCACACTGAACTGCATGATTTTGCGATGTTAATCAATAACACCAGGGACTAATTAGGCGGCCCATGGGACACCGATGTGAACGAGTTGGGCAGCGTAGAAAAGTATAGTTGAAAGCACAGATTTGCTCCCTTCACAGCGCTATTACGTCACGCTATCACATGCATATCTACTCATATGCTCTTCTGCTTGAGCCTTTAAGGTACCTTCACATGGCGCGATTATAGAAGCAGCAGTTTCACGTGATGGTGGCCGTGCGTGCACAGGATTACTGACAGGGCACTGAGAGAGAAATCGCTCCCTTGTCGCAGTCGTTCGGTTTTTAGCTCATTTAGGCCTCATTCACACAAGCGTTTTTACTCAAACGAGAAATCGGTCTTGACCTATCTTTTGCCAGAAAACACTAGAAGCTCCCATAGACTCCTATGAGAGCTGGAAAAAAAAGGGAGGGAGTTTACCTGTGTCCGGAACTTGGAAAAGTAGACAGGTCCCGCTATTTAAGCTATTAGAAGTCATTCCGAGGATTTCTGCCTACCAAAGAATTTGCGTATTTTTCCCGCGATACACCTGTGTGAATGAACGAGAAAACGCTAATTAAACTGAGAACGGCTGTTCATCATCAATGCAATTTTCGTCCATGATGCGGCCAGCGTGAATGGGCATACGCTTGTGTGAATGAGGCCTTAATCTGTAAGGGTAAAAGTACAACCCATGTACAATGTAATGCCAGCAAACATTTGGGATTGGCTAGGCATTCCAAAAGCTACTGTTATTCAATCCCTTTGTGTAGCTCTCAAATGTGAGTCTTCAAAATACATTTCATTAAATAACATGGAGATTTGTAATAAATGTTTTCTGATCTATCTAATCAGTTTTTTGTTGTCACTTAGCAGGTATAATAAGGGCCGTTTTTTTTTATAATTGTGATGAAAATTACAAAAAAATAAAAATCCAATTAATGCCCCTGTAGATTATCCATGCCGTTAGGATGCTATAACCAATTAGTCAGGAGTACAATGTAATAACCTATTATTTTGCAGAGAGCAATTTATTAAATTGCAATTAGTACTTAAAATGTCTCTAGTTTTGTTTTTCCGTGAACTAATTTCAGCAAGAATTTATTACTTAGCAATCCTCTTTGTACAAATTCGGTACATTATGTGATAGGGTAGCTTCTGGGATCACCGTCTCCTGGGTTAGACGGGCACTTTTGTCACATCCAGAACACAGATCACTGCAGACAATTGTGATGCAACTGGCCAGGACCAGTTTTATTTGCTTTTCAAACAGTAATAGAAAACAAAACAGAAACAAAAGCCTAGGCCTGTCCGGCTGGCCGCTTACTATACATCAAATTCCTAACTAACAGAGCTGAGCCTAGTGCTCAGCATCCAAACAGAAGTGCACCGCTTTACTCACAGCTTCAGTCAAGCGTGTCCCAGGAACAAACAGAGCCCTCATCCTATTGTCTGTTTGTTCTTTTAAAGCACACCTCAATTTTCCAGTGATTAGCCACAGTCGCCTCTACCACCTGAAATGCCTTAATGAAAAAGGGACTCACTCAACTTTCCCAACTGAAGCAACAAGAAATTTTATTCAAAGCCCTTTTACAACACATAGGACAGTAACATGGGAGAAATGTACACATCTTCAAACACTACTCCTTGGTTCTGTTACATATGCCCCCTCACCCGTTTCAACCTCGTAGTCGGAACACACTGTGCCACCAAACAGTGCACTCTAGAAGGGGCATTTGCATTTACAAGTTGGCATCTGGGTCTGTGCTTACTTGAAACACTAAAATTCCGTAATGTAAACTTTCGAGCCACTTGCCTTTTTTTTCTCTTAGTTTTGGTACATCTATTGGAGTGGGGCATGATCAGTGACAAGTTTGAATGTTCTCCGATGACAAGTAGTACCTTGTTTCCAATGCCTATTTAATAATGACATACCTTTTCTATAATGACACACTTTTTCTCATGTTCAATTAGCTTTTTACTTTGGTAGACCTCGGGATGCTCTTCCCAGCTCCTCATCTGTGACAACACAAACCCTACACCAACACCAGAGGTGTCACTTTGCACACTAAACTCCTTTTGGAAATCTTGCATTCTTAACGCCGGGTGGGCACAAACTGCTTCAGGCTCTTTTAAGCCTGCTCAGCTTCAGTGATCGATTTGGCTGTGACAGAATCTTTACCTTTTGTCCAAACTTTCGGCATCATGTTATAGAGCAGGAGATGCTGAGCAGATTGATATATAGATTTATGGGGAAAGATTCAATATAACTTGTATTTTAGTCATTTAAACCTTTGCTCATTCTGAGGTGAACAGTCCAATGGGCGGTCCTATCAGTGTTTGACTGCTATCTGTGTATGACGGTTCATGCAGGGAAGGCTGACAGCCACTGATAGGACCGCCCACTGGACTGTTCAGCTCAGATTAAGCAATGGTTTAAATGAATGAAATGCAAGTTATGTATAATTTTATGGGAAAACATTCTGTATATCAATCTGTTCAGCTCATCCTGCTGTATAATATGATGCCTGCACTTTAGACAGCAGGTTCGAGTTGATAGATTCCATTTAACGGGGCAATGATGCTGACAAAAGTTTCTATAAACCGCCTATAGTAATCAGTTAACCCCAGGAACATGCTCACTTGCTTTTTGTTTCCAGGTCTTGGCCAGTTCTGAATGCCCTCAACCTTGTCTATTTGAGGCTTGAGTAAATCTCTCCTAATTGTGCACCCCTGGTATCTTGCTTCTTCCTGTCCTATGGCACATTTGTAGGATTAGTTATCAAACCTGCTTCCGTAATCGAGTTCAGAACTGCTTGAACTGCTAGATGATGTAATATATCGTCTAGATTGGTAGATGACTCTCCCAATCTAGACTATATTTTACATCATCTAGGTAGGCAGCTTCATATTTTTGAGATGGGCTCAAAGTCTTGTCTATTAACCATTGGAATATGGCAGGAATCATCACACTCCATTGGCTTATCCACAAGTGGACAATTAGCAGCCAGGTGCCCTGTCCTTGACAACACCAACAAACAATATTCCTGGTATTGACAAGACGTTTGGAGATATCTGCCCTTAATGGCCGATCTAGCAGGTCTGTTCACATTCCCACTTTTACCCCCCTATCAATTTAGAAATGCTCTTAACCAATTCAGAGCTCTTCAGGTTCCTTAGGGCTAGGAAATTGTCCTTGGTCTTTAGACCCTGCTCTACTAGGACAACTAGCTCACCCACATCCTGGAGATCTGCTGGTTCCACACAGCATTGTATTGGCACTTGCAAGCCTCAAATAAATTGGTCCAGGACCATTTTTTCCCAGGTTAAATAAATCATGCATTTGTGACTGAACGGGCTTGTCTAGGTGTATACCTGCTGGGCTCTGACCAGAGGCTAACATGAAGCTTCTGGGCCAAATCTGTAATAGGGCCCCCAACTATAATGGTTTATTCATAGTACTGGACTCCCTATATGGAGAGGAGAGGCTTTATGGGCCCCCTAAGTTACCTCATCCCCTTCACTCCCTATTGTTACACCCCTGGTTTTGGCCCATAATAAGCTTTCTGTGGCTCCCCAGAAGGCAATAGAGCAACTATATTCGCACACTGATTCACTGGAAGTTTCTCTCTCGGTAGCTCTTTCAAAAATGGTGAGAAATGTCTCCATATCATCCTTTGGTGTCACTTTCTGTAGTGAGGCTTGAACTCTCCTAGCAGCAGGGGCTGACTGCGCCTGGGCTTGAGGCTTCTCTGCATGCCCCTTTATATGCTCCCACAGCGCTTTATTAAACTCCTGCTGGGTAGCATTCACCCCTAGTTGTTTGGCATTAGCCAGGATCAGCTGCTTCACAGCTTCTTCCATTTCTGCACTGTTTGATTTCATAAGTGCAGCAAACTTAACCCAACGACATAGACATTACTGGATTCTAGTGCCGCCGCTTCCTCCACCATATATAATAGGATAGTTTATGGGATTGCCATCTCCTGGGTTCGATGGGCACGGATTTGCTTCAATCTGTAACCGTAAAAAAACAGGTCCTCGCAAACATCGTAGAAAATTAATCGCAACTATTTGCAAAGTTTTCTTTTTTGTTTTAAAAGCCTTGGAGCGATACAAACTGATAGCAAAGGCATTTAAAAAGTACAAGTGTGTGCAATAAAATCACTCTGGTAGAGTTTACTGTTTACCCTGTTTCCTTGAAAATAAGACATACCTTGAAAATAAGACATAGCATGATTTTCCAGAATTTTTGAGGATGCAAAATGATTTTTCGGGCTTTTTGAGGACGCTTGAAATATAAGCCCTACTCCAAAATAAAGCCCTGCTAACAGTTAATTAAAAAGGCAATTTAAATAGTGTCCAGGCAGCTATACATGTAAAAAAGTTAAACCTTTTTGAACAAAAATTAATATAAGACACTGTCTTATTTTCGGGGAAACACGGTAGATGTCAGATTCTAGCTTACAGTGTTTCCCTATTTGACAAAAAGATTTTAGGCCACCCCTTTCTCTAAAAATTGCAGTTGCCAGGCATTTGTGTAACGCCCTGTTTACAGGGAACCATTATAATTCAGATAACTCATTCAAAAGAACTAAACTGAATGAGCCAATGACTGAGCAACTACAGGGAGTCATGCGCTTGCGGTTGGTCGTTCAGTTTCGGATGGCATAAATACCAGCGCTGACTGCGGCACTTATGGTGATACATTTGTAAAATTGATTTCAATGGGTTCATTCACATAAGTGTATTTTTCAGCGTACTTTGGTCGGGCAGAAAAAAACACGGCATGCTTTATTTTCTTGTGGATTTGCACAACAAAAGGTCCCCATAGCAGTCAATGGGGGGGTTAGCAAATGCGCGTAAAATACGCAGGGAGAGGCGTGAAATACTGCGGAATTATGCTGGATAAAGAACACATCTGGAACTCATTACACTAAATAGCCATTTAACATCGTGGCATGTTTATCTGCCATATGAACATGCCCCGCGGGGCAAAAAGTGCGGTAAAGTATGTTGATACACAGAGTAAAAAAAATTCTTAGAGCAAACACGCTGCACTGAGGCATACACAATTGCGCTTACACCCATATGAAGGGGCCCTTAGGCCTCATTCACACAAGTGTTTTTACACATCTGATTTAGCCATGATAAAAAAAATCACTACCACCTGACACGTTGGTGTCCAATGTATTCATTCAGATGAGTGATTTTTAGCCATACAAAGACATTGTGCCGAGAATAATAGGACATTGACTACCGAATTCCGCAGCTGATTTTATACCCGGGTGGGAAAGATACATCTTGCCCTATTTGTTGCTGAGATACGCTGGCGGCTCCCATAGACTTCTATGGGATCTGAAAAAAAGAGAGGGGGAGGGATTTACCTGCATCCAACACTGGGAAAATATGACAGCTGGGTGTAGTTACACATTAGAAGTAATTCCGAGGATTTATGCCGACCAAGGGATTTCCAAGTTGAGGTGTATATTTTCGCTAATGCACTGCAGCTGCAAGACAGACAAGAAGCCACATATTTTGACTTCGTTGATGTAATTTTTGGCCAATATAAAAACGCACCACTCGTGTGAATGAGGCCTTAAGGCTCTTTCACACGAGCGTATATCGGCCTGTTTTCACAGGCAGCCGATATATACTGTGATCTAATGCATTGGATTCCAATGCATCAGATCACATGGCCGTATTCCGCGACATAAAAGCGTTTGGCTGGCCAATATAGCATTGGGCATTTTTACATCCTGGAACTATCTTTTGGTCCAAAGTATGTCGGGAGCCAATGACAGCGGCCAGAGAAGGGAGGTGGGAGGGAATTTAGCAGCATGAAGGAGGCTGGACGGGGCGGCGCTTAGCTTCACCCCATTCTGCCCCCTCCCATCGCAATCAGCCGGAGGGGAGAGGAGGTGAGTCGGCGAGGGGGAGGGAAGGGGCAACAGCACGGCGACCTCGGCATATATCCGCCGGGGCCCATGCCATCTGAACAGACGCACAAATGTTAGATGAGTTTTTTCACCTCACATCGTATCGTATATTGGCTGGCCATGATAACGGCGTCCGATATACGTTCGTGTGAAAGAGCCCTCGCTATGTGACTTTCTAGAACACTTTCTAGGGCATGTTCATTGGCATGCGGCAGACAAACACACCCCAATTAAAATGGCTATTTAGCCTAATGAGTTCCAGTTGTTTTCTTATGTATTGCCGCGCACATTCACCCCCCCCCCTTCCCACCCATTGACTTCTATGGTGCACAAATGCGCGGTAAAATAGAGCGTGTTGCTATTTTTATGCACGCCAGAAATGCGTCGAAGAAATACGCTTATGTAAACAAATCTGTCAGAACCTGCAACTCTCGGGGCCGCCGTGCCCGCACCACCGGTCCTGCCACCCGGGCTACAGGAGTGCGGCGTAGGGGAGCCCCGGTTCTGGTGATCTCCCCGGGCCGCTGTAAGACTGGTCGCCGCCGGGTTGCTAGGGAGGCAGCTGGTGCTTCTAGTCACTTGACTACCAGGCTGGCTTCCCTAGTAACGGTCTGTGCTGCAAGACTGGGGGCGTGCCCCCAGCACCTCCCTGATTAGCCCTGCTGCTGTCAGGCTCCCCGCCCCAATCAGCTTCTGGGGCGGGAGCACTGACAGCATTTAAATATGTGTGTTTTCCTGTCAGGCGTTGCCAGTGTTAGTTTGGTTCTCCAGCTGCACCCGCGTTTATCCTGACTGCTCTTGTGACCTCGGCTTTTCTGACACCTGCTTTTGGACTTGACTACGTTTTTGCCTGACCCCTCCGTACTGCGTACCCTCTTGTTGCCTACCCGGATTGTCTGACCATTCTACCGTTGTTTGTCTCAGTGTCTGTTTGTCTCCCGTGTCCCGCTTCCCTAGTGAGGGTAGGGACCGTCGCCCAGTTGTCGCCCTGGGGGTTAGCCCAGGGGGGCAAGTAGGCAGGGACAGGGGTTGCGGGATATCTCAGGGACCCCCATATCCCGGACACTGTCCTGACAGTAACACTGGCCGAACGAAGGTCAGACCCTTGCATCCGCCCGGCAACTTTGAGCCCCTCGATGGAGGCCGTGGCGGCTGTAGCGAACCAGGTCCAGGCCCTTACGACCCTTGCCCAGGACCTAACAGCCCGCTTGCAGCCACGGGAACAAGTGGCAGCTGCAGGTCCCATGCAGCCCTCGTCCGCTCCAGGAACAATGTCAGAACCTCGAGCCACGCTTCCGGATTGCTTCTCCGGAGAGAGAGATCAGTTTTTTGCATTTAGAGAGAGCTGCAAGCTCTACTTTGATCTCCGCCCCCACTCCTCTGGTACTGAATACCAGAAAGTGGGAATCGTAATTACCCGCCTGAGGGGAGAGCCCCAAAATTGGGCTTTCTCGCTACCAGCTGGCTCTCCAGCCCGACTATCCCTTGACGCCTTTTTTTCCGCCCTGGGTCAAATTTATGACGAACCCGACCGGGCGGGCTACGCAGTCTCCAAACTTCTGGCCCTGCGCCAGGGTTGTAAGATGGCGGAGGACTACTGTTCCCAATTCCGTCAACATTGTACGGAATCCCGGTGGAACGATGCCGCCCTAAAAGACTTATTTTTGACCGGTCTGTCTGAGGGTCTCAAGGACCTACTTGTGGCCCACCCAGAGCCTAGAACCCTGGAGCAAGCCATGTCGCTGGCTATTCGAGCCGACCGACGTTTGAGGGCCAGACACGCCGCTCGGACCACCCCACTCCCCACGTCTACTTCTTCGACTGACCCGACCTTTTACCCTCCCACCACCGAGGCCATGGAGCTGGGAGCCGTGAACCCCAAGCAACGACGGGAACACCGCCTGAAGAAGAACCTCTGCTTCTACTGTGGGGAGCCGGGTCACCGCATTGCTACCTGCGCTAAGAAGCCACGGCAGGAAGAACTCCCGCTCCTAGGCAGTTGTCGGGGGGACTGTCTAGGAGCCAAGGTACTCCCTGTGTTGTCCAAAATGTTAGTGCCTTGCACCCTAGAATTTCATGCTTTCCACCGTACTGGGCAAGCCTTTGTTGATTCTGGGGCTGCGGCTAATTTCGTTAACTTCAATTTCGTTGCTCAACTGTCCGGGGTTTTGTTACGTTTAGAGACTCCGATTCTGGTTTCAGGAGTGGACTCCACTCCATTGCAAGCAGGGGTGGTTAATCTGGTTACCCCTGAAGTAAGGCTTACTATAGGAGCCTTACACGTGGAAACCTGCACCTTTCTAGTGATGAGAGATTTGTCTGTGGACGTCGTCCTAGGCCTCCCCTGGCTCCGGGAGCACAACCCGGTAGTAAATTGGGACACGTTGGAACTGGTAAAGTGGGGTCCCCGCTGTGCCAACCACCTTTGTGCGGTGAAGGTGGGAATCTCCACCTGCGAGGGGAGCCCCCTACCAGAATACCTCTCCGAGTTTTCTGACGTGTTCTCCAAACAATTATCTGAAGCTCTGCCCCCTCATAGGGAATGGGACTGTAAAATAGACTTGATTCCTGGGGCCAAACTTCCTAGGGGCCGCATTTATAACGTTACGGTTCCAGAGAGAGAATCCATGAGGGACTACATCCAGGACAGCCTGGCCAAGGGGCACATCCGGCCCTCAGAATCCCCGGTGGGTGCCGGGTTTTTCTTCGTTGAGAAGAAGGATGGGGGTCTCCGGCCCTGTATTGACTATAGAGAGCTAAATAAAATCACAGTCCGAAACCAGTATGCTCTTCCACTCATTCCTGACCTCCTCAACCAGGTCGCTGGTGCCCGATGGTTTTCTAAACTTGATCTCAGGGGAGCATACAACCTCATCCGCATTCGGGAGGGGGATGAGTGGAAAACCGCCTTCAATACGCCCCTCGGGCATTTTGAATACCTAGTTATGCCTTTTGGATTGTGTAACGCCCCCGCCATTTTTCAGGGGTACATGAACTCAGTGTTTCAGGATATCATGGGGGTGTTCGTGGTTGTATATCTAGACGACATTTTGATTTTTTCCTCCGACTTGCCGAGTCACCATACTCACGTTCAGACTGTGCTAGCTCGACTCAGACATAACAAGCTGTTTGCTAAACTCGAGAAATGTGTTTTCGGGGTACAAAAGATATCATTTTTGGGGTATATCATCACGCCATGCGACTTCCAGATGGATCCTGAAAAGGTGAAGGCCATCACGGAGTGGGCCCAGCCAGGGTCGTTGAAAGCCCTTCAACGCTTCCTCGGCTTCGCCAACTACTATCGCAAATTCATTAAAGACTTCTCCGTGGTGGCTAAACCTCTAACGGACCTCACCAGAAAGGGGGCAGATGTGAGGACCTGGTCTTCTGAGGCTCTGAGGGCCTTCAATACCCTAAAGGCGGCGTTCTCTTCTGCACCTGTCCTAGTACAACCGGATCTGTCCAGCCCTTTTGTGGTGGAGGTAGATGCCTCTGAGTTTGGTGTGGGAGCGGTACTGTCCCAAGGTCCCTCCACTCTCACCAACCTTAGACCGTGTGCCTATTTTTCTAGGAAGTTTTCTTCCACCGAACGGAACTATGATATAGGCAACCGGGAATTGCTGGCGATTAAGTGGGCTTTCGAAGAGTGGAGGCATTTTTTGGAAGGAGCCCATCACCAGATCACGGTACTCACAGACCATAAAAACCTCACCTATCTAGATTCCGCTAAGAGGTTAAATGCTCGGCAAGCCCGCTGGGCCTTGTTTTTCTCTCGGTTCAATTTTGTTGTTACCTATAGACCCGGTTCTAAGAATGTCAAGGCTGATGCCCTGTCCAGGAGTTTTGGTTCTCCGGAACCTTCCGAGCCGGAGCCTGAGAGCATTCTCTCCCCTGGGGTGGTCCTCGCTGCTGTCTCCTCCGACCTTTCACCTCTCATTCACGCCGCTCAACAATCTGCTCCTGAAGCCCTTCCGGAAGGCAAATTATTTGTCCCGTTGTCACTGAGATTGAAAGTGTTAGAGGAGACACATGCTTCAGTCCTAGCTGGACACCCCGGTATCAGGGGTACTCTGGAGTTAGCGGCCAGACTCTATTGGTGGCCGCACATGGCCAAGGATGTACGGGTATTTGTGTCCGCGTGCCCGGTTTGCGCAAGGGGGAAGAACCTCAGGAGACGTCCTGAGGGGCCTCTTCTGCCCTTGCCCATTCCGTCCAGGCCATGGTCCCATCTGTCCATGGATTTTATTACTGATCTGCCATCCTCGCTGGGGAATACGGTCATTTGGGTAATAGTTGACCGTTTCTCCAAAATGTCTCATTTTGTTCCACTTGGCAAGTTGCCTAACGCCAAACTTTTGTCTGAGATGTTCATCAAGGAGATTGTTCGGTTACATGGGATCCCCGAGGATATTGTGTCTGATAGAGGGGTTCAGTTCGTCGCTCGCTTCTGGCGAGCCTTCTGTAAAAATCTAAACGTTAATTTGTCCTTTTCCTCCGCTTTCCATCCCGAGAGTAACGGACAAACGGAACGGATGAACCAAGAACTTATCCAGTATCTGCGACTGTTTGTCTCTGATAACCAGTATCAGTGGGCCAACTACTTACCTCTCGCCGAATTTGCTATTAACAACCATGGTAACTCGTCGACCCAACTGTCACCTTTTTTTTGTAACTATGGGTTCCATCCCCGGTTCTCGCTTTCTACTCCTTTTGTCTCGAACAATCCGGCCGCTGACATATCCGCTGAAGAACTGTGCACAGTTTGGGCCCAGGTTCGTAAGAACCTTCAGGGTTCCCAAGAGAAACTGCGTAAATACGCAAATAAAAGACGTACTATCTCTGCACCTTTTGTGGTCGGGGAGCAGGTTTTATTATCATCCAAGAATCTGAGACTTAAGGTTCCCTCCCTGAAACTTGCTCCTCGGTTCATTGGCCCATTTACGGTTTCTCAGGTTATCAACCCGGTGTCATATAAGTTGGCACTTCCTGACCCCTGGAAGGTCCACAAGGTTTTTCACAAGAACTTGCTTAAGAAGTATGTGACTCCAGTTCTCCCCACCCAGAACCCGCCTCCTCCCGCTCTGGTACAGGGGGAACTGGAGTATGAAGTAGAAAGGCTTGTGGATGCCCGACGGGTTAGAGGTGGGCTGCAGTACCTGGTCCACTGGAGAGGATTTGGCCCTGAGGATAGGACGTGGGTCCCTGCCAGGGACGTTCATGCGCCACGCCTAGTCCAGTCATTCCACAGGGCTTTCCCGCTTAAGCCCGCACCGGGCCATGGGGGTCCGGTGTCCCCCCGTAGAAGGGGGGGTACTGTCAGAACCTGCAACTCTCGGGGCCGCCGTGCCCGCACCACCGGTCCTGCCACCCGGGCTACAGGAGTGCGGCGTAGGGGAGCCCCGGTTCTGGTGATCTCCCCGGGCCGCTGTAAGACTGGTCGCCGCCGGGTTGCTAGGGAGGCAGCTGGTGCTTCTAGTCACTTGACTACCAGGCTGGCTTCCCTAGTAACGGTCTGTGCTGCAAGACTGGGGGCGTGCCCCCAGCACCTCCCTGATTAGCCCTGCTGCTGTCAGGCTCCCCGCCCCAATCAGCTTCTGGGGCGGGAGCACTGACAGCATTTAAATATGTGTGTTTTCCTGTCAGGCGTTGCCAGTGTTAGTTTGGTTCTCCAGCTGCACCCGCGTTTATCCTGACTGCTCTTGTGACCTCGGCTTTTCTGACACCTGCTTTTGGACTTGACTACGTTTTTGCCTGACCCCTCCGTACTGCGTACCCTCTTGTTGCCTACCCGGATTGTCTGACCATTCTACCGTTGTTTGTCTCAGTGTCTGTTTGTCTCCCGTGTCCCGCTTCCCTAGTGAGGGTAGGGACCGTCGCCCAGTTGTCGCCCTGGGGGTTAGCCCAGGGGGGCAAGTAGGCAGGGACAGGGGTTGCGGGATATCTCAGGGACCCCCATATCCCGGACACTGTCCTGACAAAATCCCTTGAAATCAATGGGTTGTATTCACTGCCTATTGGACGGATACATTTTAAGCACCCCAAAACAGGTGCGAATAGACCCGCGTGTAGGAGGCCTTAGAGTTACATATTTGACATCCTGTCATTTAACAGACACTTCATTCTACGTATCACCATAAAGGACAAGCAGTATAAACAATAAGCTAACCATACCTTCACCCAGTATAAACCCGTGCGTTACATCTCTAGGACATCGTCTCCCGGTACATGCTTATCTAGCCATTACGTATTTGTGAATTATCATCCATGCTTGCATTTTTCTGAGAACACCAAGTAGATTTTCCATCTGCTTCCATGAACTGAACCCACTGACATTTAGAGCATTACACATTTAGCACTTGACTATGGTTCCAGTCCAGTGAATAGGTTACATTTTCAAAGGCATATCAGAATATCAAAGGAATTGAGGTACAGAGGCAATTCTCAGTGCAACCTGCAATGGTCCCTTGAATGTCAGTTGTTCAAATAGATGAGCGTGTAACTTCAAACCAGAAGAAACTACCAAAAAGCAGACGAAAGGTTCTTACACTATAGAGCGCAGAAGGCTGGGGGTTCAACTCTTCTATAGCATTACATGCTACTGCTGAGCGATCAAACCATCACAAGTTCTTGTTCCCTATGGGGACTAAGAAAAATCTAAAAATCAGTTTAAAAACCTTTATTAATTAGTAAAAAAATAAAAGGCAATAAAAGTTAAAAAAAAACGTTTTACCATGTTTATAACAAAAAAACCCTAAATAATAAAACCCCAAAACATATTTGGTATCGCTGTGTCCATAAAAGTCCGATTCATCAAAGTACCAATTTATTTGCACGCCACGGTAAATGTTGACAGAAAAAAAACCCTGCCAGATTTTCATTTTTTCGGCCACTTCGTCTCCAAGAAAAAATGTAATAAAAAGCAATTTAAAAAAATCATACTCTAAAACGGTACCAAAGGAAAAATAAAAAAAAGTTATGGCAGCAGAAAATATTTAATTTTTCCAAAGATTTTTTAGGTTTTAAAAGTAGTACAGCCCAAAAACTATATAAATTTTGTAGCGTGGTAATCGTACGGACCCAGAATAAAATTATCATGTCATCTTTGATGCAATGTGCACACCATCGAAACAATGTGCACACCATCCCCCCCCCCCCCCCCAAAGATGGCGGAATTTCAATTTTTTTCTATTTCACTCCACTTGGAAGTTTTTCAGTACCTTATACAGTAGATTAAATAGTATAATTGAAAAAGTCAACTCGTCCCACAAAAAACAAGATATTCGACATCCACATTGATGGATAAATAATTATGATTTTTTTTAAACGTCAGGAGGAAAAACCGAAAATGAAGGAAAAAAAGGGCTACGTCCTTTAGGAGTTAAAAAAAACATGTATTTTTTTGTATTCTTGCATTCAAAGACCTCCCCCCACCCAAAAAAAAAAATATCCTGTCAATAATGCTGTTTGAGGTTTTTTTTTGCGGAACGAATTGTATGTTTTATTGGTACCATTTGGTGATCATATGACTTTTTGATCACTTTCTATTTAGGCCTTAGTCACACGGGCGTTTTTTCGCGAGATTTGCGGGCCGGAGCTGTCCAGCACATTGAATTCAATGGAGTCGGCAATACAGCCGGCTCCATTGAAAGCAATGCGCTGCGGGCGAGCGAGGGATGAATTGGCAGGAAGGGCTTAAATATATAAGCCCTTCCCTGCAATTCATCCAGAAATGTGTAAAAATAAAAAAAAATGTATACTCACCTTTCCGCTGCAGCCGGAGTTTAGCGGCGGCCGCCGGCAGTTCTCCTGAACTGCTTCTCTATAGTATTCAGCAGCCGGGGCTTTAAAATCCCCGCCTGCTGAATGAGCTGCCTCTAATTGGTCACAGCCTGACCAATCAGAGGCAGATCTCACTCACACACCCATTCATGAATTTATGAATGGGTGAGTGACTGCTGCCTCTCATTGGCTCAGCGGGACCAATCAGATTATAAGAAATAAAAGCTGCGCTGTGGTTGGTTGATATTGGCAATAAAAATTACAGGGGAAGTTGGTGAGTTTTAGAACTTTAATTAAGACAGTATTCATCTCCGGGTGCTGAAGAACGCTCATGCAACATTTCACTCAAACCGGACCAGAACTCTGGGTTTGTATACAACACAAACAAACAGATTTTGCATTATATATAGAAGATAATAAAGGAGGAATGACGAGGTTTTAACTTTATTTTCATTTTTTTTCACATTTTTTTTTTACCCTTTTTTAATTTTTTTATATTTGTCCCACCATGTGACTTGAATGTAACTATGTTTCAATGCTGGTATAATACACTGCTATACGTAAGTATAGCAGTATATCATATTGGCCCATGATAGAGATGAGCGAGCACGCTCGGATAAAGCAGTGACTCGAGTGGACTTACTGGTCCGAGCGTGCTCGGGGGAGGGGGGGCGGCGGGGGTGAGTGTCAGGCGACAGGGGGTAGCCGGGGAGAGAGATCTCTCTCACTCTCCCCTCTGCTACCACCCGCTTCTCACCCCCGCCCCCTGCTGCCCCCCCTCCCCCCGAGCACGCTCGGACCAGTAGGCATTTACTGGAGAAGAGCGATGTTCGCTCCAATAACTGCTTTATCCGAGCGTGCTCACTCATCTCTAGTCCATGAAGCTCAGCCAGAGGCTGAGCCTCATAGGCTACCATGGATGTCCAACTAGGAGGTCATATTCAAACACCTGGGTGCTGTACCAACCCATAGAGTCTCCATGATCATATTTCAGGTGTAGCATTCAGGCACTAAGTTGGAGCCTCAGGTGTAGCAGCAGCAGGTCTGGAGAGTAGTCAAGAAGAGCCAGGGGTCAGCAATGGGAGGTCTTGTGTTACAGTACAAATGGAGGCGGGTAGCATTTTCAGAAGGAAAGCCAGAAGTCGATATTAGGAGGTCTTGTGTTGCTGTACAAATGAAGCAGGCGAGTAGCATTGTCAGAAGGGAAGCCAGAAATTGGTATCAGGAGGTCTCAGTTTAGATAGCAGGGGAGCAGGCAGCAGGAGCTAGATCAAGGATTGTCAAACACAATAACACACACTTGAATAGTGGCAGGGTCAGGCTTTTATAGTTAGCCTAATTGGGAACTGGGCGGAGCTAGAACAGGGGAACAGGCCAGGGAACATGGGATCATTGTTAGCTGTACAAGGGCTAGATGGCCGAGTGAAGAGAGTTGCTGACTGGAGTGCATGAGCTTGTGGCTTCGAGCTCTGACAGCAGGGATCCAATGGATGACACAGGGAGGCTTCTCCCCTTGTCAGCCTTTTACATACCATGGCCACATTGACCATGACATGTAAAGGGTTAAATAACAATTATTAGCGGTTTCTTTAGTCACCACTGTTAGAGCAGGTGCTGGGCTGTCATTAGCCACTTGGGCCTCTGCTCCTACTGGCACTGAAGACCTGTGTTGGTATTCTGATGCAGTGCCAAAGAGAGGCACATGCATTAGAATAAAGCCAATTAGTGACCACCATAATAAGGCATATAGGCGGTCACTAAGGGTTTAGGGAGAAATACAGCATAGTCCACTTCTATGGTACGTATGCCCCTTAGTCCATGGTACTTTACTGACTACCCTGGCCCTTTTAGTACTTGTTGACTTTCCTCAGCTTTCTGTGCAAAGCTGAACACCATCCATAGATATTGTATTGCCTGCAGAGAGCTAAGAAAGTATTGTTTGCTGAAGGGGCACAGTGCTCATTGGAGCAGAGCAACTCCCCTCACAATCTGTAGTCATTCGTACCCTGAATGATCACTAACCTGTATGACATTTCAGACACTTTGCAAAAAACCCATTAAAAATAATATACATTATTAGAGTTACAAGGACAGTAGCTACAGGAGTGGTTCATATAGAATCATAGAATGATTAAGTGACCTCCAGGGTCATCGGCTCCAACCCCCTGCTCAATGCAGGATTGCTAAATCATCCCAGACAGATGTCTGTCCACCCTCTGTTTGAAGACTTCCATTGAAGGAGAACTCACCACCTCCCTGGCAACCTGTTCCACTCAATGATCACCCTCACTGTCTAATATGTAATCTGTGTTTCCTCCCTTTCAGTTTCATCCCACTGAAAGCTCAGCACATGGGCATGTACTGTACTATTCTCTTCTAAGCATTCTCCCAAGGGCATTTGCCAGCCTGATTTCGACTGCAACGGTAAAATTTCAGTAGATAAAAGCTATAATTTTACAGTCAAAATATTTTTTCCAGAAGGTAAGATATTATATTACTTTAGGTCTCACTGAAAATAAATGTTTTTTTTCCCTATGTTTAACCTTGTCTAGAAGCATCAAGGCCAATTTTTATCTAATGATAATAACACCACTCAAGCGAGGCAAGGTTAAAGAGAGAATGAGTTAGTAGTGTGAATTACACAGAACACGCTTTCATGGCATTGATGATCAATACCTATTTATTCATTCTCCTTTTCCTTAGATATTTTTGATGCAGCCAAGGTATTACAGCACAAGAGATGCTAGCATTTCTCCGTCATCCTGGTATCATATCCTACAGACCCTACTAGATTTAGCTGGCTGTGTACTTTTTACCAGCAACATAGAATTCTTGAACTTTTTGTATCTGTTTAGGACATACCCGTTACTTTTAAGCAGTTGAACTATTGCTTTAATAAAAGGTGCTGCAGTCATTACTTTTAGCACATAACTAAGAAAGCATTGGTTCATCTGGGCCACTTTGTGTGCGTAGGAGTCCAAAAACAACACTTTGAAAAGTGATAGCAAATTGTGTCAAACTTATAAATATACGAACCACAAAAAGTTGCCCCAGGGCAATAAATTAGCCTATGATCATGGAAGCGCAATTAAAAACTCTCTTAATTTCAAATCACCTAAAATACCAATAATTGTTTAAAACATACTGAAGGGACGCTACTCAAAAGTACATACAGGACCTTTAGCACTAGGGGAATAAGCTGCAGACAGGATCCATAGGTAAAGTGAGTCAGCGCCCAACCTAAGGCTAAAAGACCAGACTAGAGATGAGTGAGCACCAAAATGCTTGGGTGCTCGTTACTCGAGTCAAGCTTTTTGTAATGCTCAAGAGCTCGGTTCGAGTAACGAACGCCATTGAAGTCAATGGGAGACTCGAGTAATTTTCAAAGTTACCCTATGCTCTGCAAAGGGGATGGTTTTTTCTCTCTGTTGCTCTCTTTCTGTCTCTCTATCACTCTCTTTCTGTCTCTATTGCTCTCTGTCTGTCTCACTATCTATCGCTTTATCTCTGTGTGTCTGTATCGCTCTCTCTCTATTGCTGTCTCTGTCTCTATCGCTTTCACTCTGTCTCTCTATTGCTCTCTCCCCCCCCCCCCTCCTTCTGAAATTTACCCTTGTGGTGTTCGCTCGAGTGACGAGTACTTTCGAGTATGCTAATGCTCGATCGAGCATCAAGCTTGGACGAACATGCTCGCTCATCTCTAGACCAGACACAATAACCTCCCTGACATGTTTCGCCTTCACAGGCTTCTTCATAGCCCTAGTTCACCCCTGAAGAAGCCTGTGAAGGCGAAACATGCCGTGGGGCTAATTTTTTGGTTCCTGTATTGCCTGACTTGGCCCTGGGGTACTCTATTACTTGTTAGTTCCATTAAGTTAAATGTATGAATATGGCTCACGCTACCTATGGCGTGCAGTTTCTCAGTAAGTTACTTTATTCAGAAGTATGCATATTTCCTGATGGTGTGAATACAAATAATTATAGCTGAGAGTTAATTAATATGCATACTGATTGTGTCTGTTTGGATCATAGACTACACGGAATAATAATTATTTTCAAGTGGATTAGGTGTAAGCGAGAATTGCTGTAACAGCTTATCTCTTCTGCTGATAAACTCCAGTCAAGACTATTAATGATTCATATTTGTGATTAAGATTTCTTGCATCTTCAAAAGCAAACACTGGTTTCTGCATGCAAAATGTGTTATCTTCAAGGCTTTAGTAAATAGAAGGAGTCAGAAACAACTTTAGATATAAATACGTTTTTTTGGGTCATTTTAACCCTCAACACACATTATTGCATAGATAAAATGTAGTTAATTGGCTCTTGTCATGCAAATCAGTAATGTAAGTCTTTCCCATCTTACAATCGTATTTGAGATGTAGCATCTTTACTGCTGGGAAAGCTTCTAAAGGGAAGCAGTAGCTTGTACAGAATGGCCATTTTTTGCATTTCTCTTCCACAACCTTGGTCTTCTTTCTCACACAATTTGTACATGAGCTTTTCCTGGTGATTTTAAGTCCTATTGAGAAGCCTATAGATTAAAGGGCATGAAAAGATTGTATACCTAGAGTATGATAAAAATGCAACTGACTCTGAAAATGCTACAAAAACGCCACAATGAAACACTATGGAGGGAATTTATAACATGTTTACAAAAATGTCTGACTTGCCTGCTTTTTACACAACTTTTGTAAAAAATTGTGCAGGGCTTGGAGACATGTCAAAGGTTTTGATCAATGGTGGTCTAGGTGCTAAGACCCCTGCTGAGCACTGAAATCAAAGAGCTGCAGCGCTCACCCGCTTAACGCCTCATGCGCACGGTTGGGTCGGATTCCGACTGCATAATATGGCAGTGGAATCAGAACCAGCGCCCCCCAGAGACCCTATACTCACCTTTCCGGATCTGCCGCGAATGTCTCGGCCGGCGAACGGGCGCAGATGCGCAGTGCAGCGCATGACGCGGCAACGCTGGGCTGTGACGCGGACTCCCACGATACTTCTGCAGTGCTCACTGCGGACGTATCACAGGACGGACGGCTTCCATTGACTGCAATAGAAGCCGTCTGTGCAATTTTCCGCACAAAATAAAACGCAGTTGATTTCCGCTCGTGGGCAGGGGATACAATTCTCCTCCGCGAGCGGAAAATCACAGTTGATTTCTGCTTGTGGACAGGGGAGAATCATTTAACATTGCATATCTATGAATGGACATTGCTATGGAATTCACGGCGGGTGTCTTACCGGATTCAGCCTAAGGCCTTAGTCAGACGGGCGTTTTTTCGCGCGATTTGCGCATGCGCATGCGATTCGCGCATATATAGAACCAATAGTTTGCTATGGTATCGGTCACATGTCCGCTTTTTATGCGGATATGCGATAAATTATAGGACACGACGATTCGCAGATCGCGCCTATCTGCGTTCGGCGTTTTATGTGCGCACCAAAATCATTTTTTTCGCCGGCCAGTCTAAGTTTCATGCGCATTTTGATGCGCACGGCGATTTTTCTCCGGTCAGACGGCAGTTTTGCTGCGACGATTAACGCGGCTAGGTGCAGATTTTTCCCGCGATTTTTCGCCCCCGGTCACGCGATTTGCGCATGCGCATCCGACATGCGATCCGCAAATCGCGCGAAAAAACGCAAGTCTGACTAAGGCCTAAGACGGTCACATAGATGTCTGTAGAAGTCTATGCGTTCGTCTTCAGCTGCCGAGAGTAGGCGACAGGCAAAGATGACAGCTGAAGGGGCACAGCTCTCGGGTGAGCGCAGCAGCCTTCATTTCAGTGATTAGCAGGTGGTCTCAACACCTGGAACCTCATTCATCAAAACTTTTGACATGTTTCTCTGACAATTCCAAAGTTTTTTTTTATTTTAAGTGCAACTAACTAACCATCCTGCTCACAACTGTATCCAACCAGGAAATTCTTCTTTACTAAATACATAAGCAGCAGCACTAATATCTCTCTAGCGATGATAGTTTGCTACACCAAACTATCAATGTAGATAAGATACAGCGGCCTTGAGTGCATACATACCCTTTAGCTCACAGAAGACTGTATGGATGTAGAGTCCATTTTTTTAATCGACTGACGGCAAACAGAGATTTTGAAAATGGTGAGAAAAAAAACGTAAAGTAAATTAGAAAGCTGCCAAGTTTTTCAACGAATCCGCTATATTTACATGAAACTGGGCGCTTCTTTTTTTTAATGACGTCCTATTGATTTTCTTGTAGATTTAGAAGTTGACTTAGCAGTGATTCTTAGGTCATGCTTCTTCGCTATATTTGATCAGAACAGCTTAGCACTTATATTTAAGGTGCATGTGCATCAAATGACATCCTGTCTGCCATCAATCCGCTAATGAGCTCAGTGGGTGTGAAAGTTTGTGAAACCTTCAGTTATAAAACAGAGAGCTGAGTGTCCTTAATCTACCTGATGCTGCTGTGCGGATATTCAACGTGGTTCAATCTAAACCCACTCAAATTTACACAGAAAGAAGAGAACAGTTTAAAGGGGAATACATTCGAAGAGAGAAGTATCCTAAATATCAAAATATAAGAAAAAAGGCAAGATACTTAAAAAGGTTTGTGTTCATTTTAGGACAGGAAATAAAGATGCTTCAGAATTCCTGAAATGGAACCAAATTAGTTGCAAAAAGCACAAGTTATTCCTGCCTCACTCTTACACAATCTCATCTTCAGTATTTTTCCTTTCTAATGATGTTTTCAATATCCAAAGCACTGATTTCTTTAAAGGAGATTTATTGGAAAGACATTCATATAAGAGTTACTATTTTGCCAGTAATAACATGTATTATTGGCCCCTAATTAGAGATGAGCGAGTATACTCGCTAAGGCACATTACTCGAGCGAGTAGTACCTTAGCCGAGTATCTCCCCGCTCGTCTCTAAAGATTAGGGGGCCGGCGCGGGTGACAGGTGAGTTGCAGCGGGGGGGGGGGGGGGGGGGGGAGAGGGGGAAAGAGATCTCCCCTCTGTTCCTCCCCGCTCTCCCCCACAGCTCCCCGCCCCTCGCCGGCCCCCGAATCTTTAGAGACGAGCGGGGAGATACTCGGCTAAGGCACTATTCGCTCGAGTAATGTGCCTTAGTGAGTATACTCGCTCATCTTTACCCCTAATCATTCGATGGGTTGCCTAAGTTAAAAAAAGTTACATACTCTTTAAAATAAAAAGTTTTATGCAGATGGTATGCAAGGAGACAAAAACAAAATCAATATTATTGGTCCTTAAGGTGTTAAAGAAACCTAATGAAGTCCTGAATGATAGTTTAGGCTTTGTTCACATCTGCATTATGGTTTAAGTTTATGGCAGAAGCCACTACCCTATGTTGGCTTCATCATACTTTGGATCCAAAGGGTGCCCAATAGTCCCTCTTGACTTACAATGGAGTGTATTAAGGTTTTATTCGTCGTCTCTATTGTTTTGATGGTAAGAACAGTACATTTCTACATGGCAAACACATGTGATTCAAACCATGCCTACATGCAATGGATAGAATCATAGAATGGTAGAGTTGGACGGGACCTCCAGGGTTATCGGGTCCAACCCCTGCTAAATGCAGGATTTACTAAATCATCCCAGACAGATATCTGTCAGCCTCTGTTTGTAGACTTCCATTGAAGGAGAACTCACCACCTCCCGTGGTAACCTGTTCCACGCATTGATCACCGTCACTGTCAGAAAGTTTTTTTTTAATATCTAATTTGGGTCTCCTCCCTTAGTGATAGGTTCAAATCATTTGTTTATTGGCTGAACAATTTTGTTTGTAATACTGCAGTTTAACTTGCAGAACCACAAAGCCACTAACAGTCATGTTAATGGTTCTGATTCACAGAACTGTCAACAGAAACTCAAACTGCCATGGTGCTGTCCACACGAGGCTTACTATGCGCAGACGTGGGTCCATTGTGACATCGCAGCATCAGCGCTGGATCATGTGATGCATCATTTAGCACATGCACAGTGTCATTTAGTGCTGGACGATGAGGGAACAACACCTCCCCTTGGTTCCAGTGATGATAGGCTGGCTGGGCTGTCTAACATCCCAGTCAGACCTTCAGTTTCTTTTGTTAGGGTTTTTGAACCTGTAACTTTTTGCAAAGGATGATGCTTATACTTTACGTGTTCTGGTCTGTGCTCAGCGGTTCTATGCTTTATATACAGTGTTCTGCATTCGATAGTCCATGGTTGCCATTCTGATGTTTGTGCCCCTTGTTTCTCTCTGACTTCGGATTTGGATTATTTCCAGCAGTGGGGGTCACCCTTTTCAGGGTGACTGCTCTGCTTAAGTTGCTGTTGGGGTGGTTCAAGCACTACCTAGTCATCATCACCGCGGTGTTACGATACCTTCCGTTTAGCCTTTTTCATTTGACCTTAGTTTTTCCATAGTCCTGTCAGTCAAGCTGCCAGGTTTTAAGGATTTGACATTATAACCAGCCCTATAAAAACACTAGACAGAATATGGATCCCATCCAACGTTACCCAAGGAATTATGAGCCTTGACTCCGGAGGTGGCAAATATTAAACAAGCCCAACATCAAAAGGTAATTTCACTCTCACCATCTGAAACAGCAAGTGCTTCATGAAATTGAACCTAAGCTGGATTTTCCGAATCGGTTCTTTGGTAGTCTTCAAGATTTTTTTATATTCTAGAAATCCTGTTAATTGCATTTTAAGTTAAGACCTAATTCATCAGTGGATGACTCCCAGATAGTGGGGATCATAATATCTTGGTTACAGGGGTATCCTCATGCATGAGCAGTCTCTCTCTCTCTCTTAAACTCTTTGGCAGCATTTTCCTCAGTGGATACATTTTTTTGCCACATTGGGCCTCCTTTATGATGATCCAGACCACCTCGCCTTAGTGGAGAGTAAGAGTCACACTCTTTGTCAGGAAAGGGTCCAGTCGGGGATTATTGCTTTAAGTTTTGACGTTGGGTTCATGATACTCCATGGAATGATCCAACACTTAAAGGGGTTGTCCCGCGCCGAAACGGTTTTTTTTTTTTTTTCAATAGCCCCCCCGCTCGGCGCGAGACAAACCCGATGCAGGGATCAAAAAAAAAACCAGATAGTACTTACCCGAATCCCCGCGGTCCGGCGTCTTCATACTTACCTTGTGAAGATGGCCGCCGGCATCTTCACCCTCGGTGGACCGCAGGGCTTCTGTGCGGTCCATTGCCGATTCCAGCCTCCTGATTGGCTGGAATCGGCACGTGACGGGGCGGAGCTACGAGGAGCCGCTCTCAGGCACGAGCGGCCCCATTCAGAAAAGAAGACGACCGGACTGCGCAAGCGCGTCTAATCTAGCGATTAGACGCTGAAAATTAGACGGCACCATGGAGACGAGGACGCCAGCAACGGAACAGGTAAGTGAATAACTTCTGATAACTTCTGTATGGCTCATAATTAATGCACAATGTACATTACAAAGTGCATTAATATGGCCATACAGAAGTGTATACCCCCACTTTGTTTCGCGGGACAACCCCTTTAAGAGTCAATTTTGTCATGGTTTATCTGATCAGGTTAATGACATGATGATTCAGTATCTGTCACCCCACATGTTAGATGAGACTATGGCACTTGTGGCGAGCACATTCATGAGAGAGCGTGAGAATCATTTCAAGTGAATCTCACTCATGTGCCTCTTTGCTCACTCCTAAAGGTTCTGAGGAACCTATGCAAATAGGTGCAATTTTTAGAAAGAAAAATTATGAGAGGTGACTTATGAGGGATTGTGTCTACATTGTGGCTAACATTGCCATTTTCTTTGCAATTGTCCTGTGATTAACGAGTGCAAGCAGTCAGAAAACTAGTTGGCCTAGCGGAAGTTGATGATAATTCTCTAGGCCTTAAAGGTTGCTTGGTTGGTGTCATCCAATATCAGTTAAATTGGTCACGAACAATTGCAATGTTTCTATTACAATTTTTTTGCATTGTGAGTTTGGTATTAATCTTATCAGTTCACTATTAATTTGGGTTTCCCGCTTGTGACCTGCTCAAATCAGATTCCAGTGCCTGCTATGTATTTTGCGTGCTGTTGCCATTCTTTGGTTTCTGCTTCTATTGTATGCTGCAGCCATGGTTTAATGTGCTCCTATAAATTTCTATTGGGAAGTATTGACCTATTTTAATCCTTTTTCCAGTGCCTGCTATTGATTCATCCCCAATGACCCAAAGACATATTGTTTTCCAATCTCTCCCTGCGCATATCATTCTTGACATGTCTTGGTTAAAACTACATAACCTAGTCATAGATTGGGAATTTGGTAACATATCTAAATGGGGGAGTCATGATTTAGTAAATGTATCTTGGTCTACATCGCCACGGTGGAGACTGATCCTCTCACAGATTTGTTCGAAGATTATGTGGATTTCTTTTCAAAGGAAAAATCAAATAAATTACCACCACATAATGAATATAACTGGGCGATAGACCTTATTTCTCGCAGCAGGTTACTTATAATCACGAAGGCCGCCTGCAGACGGGCGGAAATTCTGCGGCGGGATTCCCCGCAGAATTTCCGCCCCTGGACGCCTGCATAGGATTGCATTACAATTCGCAATCCCATGCAGATTCCGTGGTTTGTCTGCGCAAAATCCCGCGCAGCAAACAAATCGCGGCATGTTCTAATTCTGTGCGGGGCTCACAGAGCCCCGCGCAGAAACGTCACTCACCGGCTGCCAGCTCTGCTCTGCGCATTCACCGGCTGCCCGGCAGCCGGCACATGAAAGGAGCCGGAGCTGCAGGAGCAGGTGAGCCCGCGGTGCTCTCTGCAGGCGCTCGGGTCAGGTCCAGCTGCGAGAATTATCACAGCCAGATCCGACCTGGCCATCTGCAGGTGGCCTTAGGGGCCTGAAAGACTGGCCTTAAGAGAGTATATTGCTGATAGCTTAAGAAAGAGTGATATATCTGTCCTCCTAAGTCTTTGGTGGCAGCAGGTTTTTTTTGTTAAGAGGGTTGGTGGGTTGCATCCTTATTTATATCTTCGGGAAATAAAGAAGGATGCAGAAAGAAATCCTTATCCTCTTCCACTCATCCCTGACCTCTTTGATCAACTTGTAGGAGCCCAAAAGTTTTCTAAATCAGATGTACAAGGGAGCTTTTAATCTTATCCGTATTCAGGAAGGGGATGAGCAGAAGACGGCATTTAATACCCCTAAGGGACATTATGAAAATCTTGTGATGGCATTCAGGTAAACTAGTGCTCCAGCTATTATATAGGCATTTGTCTATATCACGAAATGAGATTCTCAAAGCGCAATCATTAACAATTCCTTTTTACCAGAAGGAAGAATGGAAAGCATTTAAAGAGACCAAGATGGATGAACACAGAACTTGCTAAAAAGGAATAAAAATATCAAATGGAAAGAGTGAAAAATATCTAAAAAAGAATATAATACAGTCTGCAGAAAATGTAGGGCAGGTGTCATAAAAGCTAATAATTAATGAATTGATGCTTGCAACAGAGACCAAAAGCAATTAATAAGGATTTTGGGGTTATATCAAAAGCAAAAGAAAAGTCAAAGATGTTATAGGATGTTTACAGGATAAAAATGGTGAATTGGTTAAAAATGATGTTGAGAAGGACTAACTTTAAAATTCCTATTTTGTATCTGTTTTCTCTCAGAAAAAAGATGTAACATCAGCTGATCTTTCCTGAGCTTTTGGGGGGGAAAAAAGAATCCAAGCTATCTATAAACAGAGAGATGGTGAGGGAACACTTAGCTAACTTACATGAATTCAAGTCTACAGGTCCAAATGTATTACATACTAGGATACTGAAGGAAGCAGCAGAGGTAATTGCTGAACCACTCGCTGTAATCTTTGAAAATTCATGAAGAACAGGAGAACTCCCAGAAGATTGGAAAAGGGTAAATGTTGTCACCTTCTTCAAAAAAGGGAAGAAGGTGGACCCAGTAAAATACAGCCCTGTGAGCCTGACTTCTATACTGAATAAATTCACAGTGGCAGAAAAAGTCTATTGTAACCAAAACGAAAAGGCCCTTCACAGAATAGACATATACCTAAAATGTATCCTTTATTAGCATACATTAAAATTTTATTGGGCTACAAACACAGACTGCAGGTTCTTGCAATAACTAGAACCGCAGTCAGAACAATTAACACGATTAGATGACAGTCAGACCGATCAAAAATCTGCTACTGTCACTAAATCACTTATCTGTGAGCAACTTAGAGGGTTTTGCATAAACCGCTACCATCTAGACTTCTCATATACAAGTCATAGATGTACAGATGGTTTGCGCAAATGCACTACCGTCAAGACTTCTCATGTAAGGGTCGCGGGCGTGGTAGAAATCTGTATAGGAGTTTGATTTTGAGATGGAATGTCAATTGTAACCAGGAAATTATTCCTATTGGGTGGACCCAATAGGACCCGAGCTGGGGTTTATTAGGGTGGAATTGCTATTTGGTCAGACACTTGCCAGTGGTCCACCATCAGGGCTACTGGTCCTACTACTTTTATTATTTTCAGCTGCACCTTACCATTCTAGGCAGGGTCATTGCACTCTCTACTGAAGTTAGCCCTTATTGATGGGCTCAGCATTTGCTGGCTTGTTCATCACAACTAGGCAGGGACTTTGGACTCTATTTATTATTTTTGGCTTTTTTATAGGTGCTAATTATCTGTTAGACTATGGTTGAACTTAGTCCTTCTGTAACTATGCTATATGGTAAAGCTCTTAAGTTTATTTTATACTTATTGGGTGGAATTTATTTTGAATTTTATCTTTTACTTTAGGGAGATTGTGGACATTAGCTATCCAGTTTTTTCTATGGCTGTATTCTAGTTTGTATATATTCAATGTCTGTAGTACACCAGCTTGGCATTGACCAGTTTCTTGAATTGAGAGATCTACCGGTTTCCTGATGAACTCTACACCCCAGAGATACGCGTTGAACCAAAAAGTAAAACTGCATCAAAGGAATCAAATTAAAGCAATGTACCTATAGGGATCTAGTTACACCGGAGTTATACTCTTTCTAATTTTCAGATTGACTGAATGACAATTGGTGCTAGCAATAAATCAATAAATATTCTTGTAGATTAGACCCTGTACTTCTTGATCCAATCCTGTATGGCTGTAGAAAAGACATTAACCACAGATGAGAATATTATAAAGTTAGTGTGGTTTCTGGATGGTTTGAGATATTCTATCTGTACTCCGTCACAGTGTTGGATTGCCTTGGGATCTAGCTACTAGTTCGGAGCACTAGGACTCCTTTGTGTTATTTGTTGTTTGTCTAGTGATCACAACGTCACCAATGATTATTTTGCTGATATCGCATTTCAGAAATTGGGGACTTATGTGTCACTTATATATGTCAGTCCAAGCCCTAGTTTTTAATCATTCTAATAAAATGTAGTTTTAATACCCAGTTTCCCTGAAAATAAGACATACCCTGAAAATAAGACGCATAATTTTCCAGGATTTTTGCGGATGCAAAATGATTTTTAAGGATTTTTGAGGATGCTTGAAATATAAGCCCTACTCCAAAATTAAGTGCTGCTTACAGTTAATTGAAAAAAGTCAATTTAAATAGTGTCCCGGCAGCTATACATGTAAAAAAGTTAAAATTTTTTGAGCAAAAATTAATATAAGACACTGTCTTATTTTCAGGGAAACACGGTAAGTGTTTAAACTGTGAAAGGCTGATTTTAAATCGAAAATTAAAATATTTATCAATGATTTATTCATATGAGAACCAAGATATTAAGAGAAAGTTAAGAGGTTTACAGCTGCCTTATGTCATTTTGTAGCTGAGAGTTGTGATGCAGGAAGAGACTTTTCTGTGATAATTCTAGGGATGCCGCCTCCTGGATTGTTAAATATAAATAATATCTATATAAGAGTAATAAGTAGTCTTTTTTATTAATGGATTATTGGTAAAGTATTTGACTGCCTGAAATGAGATTATGAGATATTTGGAAGGTTCTTGGGTACTGCTCCTTAGTATTGGTGACTTTACCATGTTTTTTTAGGATTTTTTTGATCATTATCACTGCGCCTAGGTGTTTAGAGCCTTAGGGGATGTGGGTATGTGTGTATGTAGTTGGGTGTGGCAAGGTATTTTTTTTGTCTTTTTTTTCTCCACTTCTCTCTTTCTCCTTCTACCAAACAATGCAGCCTGGAGTTCTAAATTATATGTGTAAAACATAAATACTGAATATCATTTACCATGGTTGAAGAGGGTAATATAATTCCATGGAACGTGCGAGTTATGGGGGATAAAACTAAAAGATATGCTGTTCTTTCTTCTATTCAACATTTTCAAACAACTATTGTTCGTCTATTAGAAACACATTTAAAGTGGTTGTCTCGCGCCGAAAGGGTTTTTTTTTTTTTTTCCATAGGCCCCCCATTCGGCGCAGGACAACCCCAATGGATGTGTTAAAAAAAAACAAACATATTACTTACCCGAATCCCTGCTCTGCGACGTCTTCCTTCTTCCTACTTCTTTCTTCACCAAGATGGCCGCCGGGATCTTCACCCACGATGCACCGCGGGTCCTTTCCAATGGTGCACCGTGGGCTCTGTGCGGTCCATTGCCGATTCCAGCCTCCTGATTGGCTGGAATCGGCACACGTGACGGGGCGGAGCTACGATGACCAGCTCTCCGGCACGAGCGGCCCCATTCACCAGGAAGAAGACCGCACAGCGCAAGCGCATCTAAAAACGCCAGAAGAAAGCGAAATTAGACGGAGCCATGGAGACGGGGACGCCAGCAACGGAGCAGGTAAGTGAATAACTTCTGTATGGCTCATATTTAATGCACGATGTATATTACAAAGTGCATTAATATGGCCATACAGAAGTGTATACCCCCACTTGCTTTCGTGAGACAACCCCTTTAACAAAAGGTATTGTACTCACCATTCTGTGTGGGTACACACATTATCTTGATTCTGTGCACTCGAGTTATTCATGTGGAGTAAATTCATAAAAATATCTCTTTCAAGTGTTCATCTTTTCTAGGTTCTATAGGGAGATTCACTAGTCTTAAATGTATTATTGCACAAGAGAAATATTTAGGGGTGGCAATATATATTCCCCCTCCATATTCAAGCAAATGTATTAAGACGGTGATGGAATTTGTGCTTATTTTCCCTGTTGTTCCTATGTTCATTTTGGGCAATTTTATGTTCAAAAAGTATTTTATTCGAGACTTTGCAGCATACAAACTATAATACCATCTGCTTTGTTACAAAACCGGTGTACTATATTTCTGTGGTTTCCAGAGTTATGAAGAAATGTCGTCGTCTAGTACCCTTCTCTTCTGTTCTTGATTTGTGCAATAAAAGTCTCTTGTTATTGTCTCTGTAGCCCTCAATGGGTGGTTTACTTAAAACTTCAAAAATACTTCTATACTTTTGCTAATATAATCCAACACTGTTACAGTAGTATGAAAACTATATTTTAAATTCTGGGCCGGGTGTTCTCCCCGCCCCCGGGCGACAGCCCCTAGGCGCCGAGTCCACCCGGACCGGTCTTCAACTTAATACAATACAGTTACCTTATCGTAGGGAACAAAGAAGGAGAAAGGAAAAGGGATTGAAGGTTATGGAACTATTGGGGAAGGGGAAGAAGGCAAGATAAGAAGAGGGAAAGGGAGATGTGGGAGAGAAGTAGTGGAAAAAAGAGTTCAAAGTGCCTCATGCTCCTGGTTGGCCACCCCTCCTGTGATTTCTTACCTTACTGGTAAGACCCCCTCCGTCAACCACTTGTCAAATTCAACCGACTTGCGGAAGGTTAGCCACGGCTCCCACGTCAAGTGATAGGCTGGGTAATTATTATCATCTTCCGCTCTAAGCTCCTCCATGTGTCCTATCTCATCCATGGCTGTTACCCAATTCAGTTTAGTTGGTGGGGCTTGAGATCTCCACAATCGGGGGATCGCCGTCCTCATTGCTATAATGAAAAATCTTAAAATTCTCTTTTTGTTGGCCCCTATAGGGCCAGGCATAACCGACAGCAGAGCTATTTCTGGTGTAAATGTTAGGTGTCCTCCGGTCAGAGCATTATGTAGACTCTCTATTGCTTTCCAAAGGGACCAGAGCTGGGGACAGGACCACCAGATATGTGTGAGTGTTCCCACCTCCGCCGAGCATCTCCAGCATAGATTTGAGACCCCTGGATAGAATCTGGCAAGCTGCGCTGGGGTTCGGTACCACCGCGTGAGTAACTTATAATTCAATTCCTGGTGGTTACCCGAAACCGTCATCTTGTGCGTCAGGCATAGGGCCTTTGCCCAGTCCTCGTCTGGCACGCTTCGCCCCAGCTCCGCCTCCCAGGACCTTCGGTATCCGGCCCCGGTGTCCCGACCCCCCCTGTCCACCAGCATCCCATAGACCGCGGAGATTTCACCCCTCTTTTTTCCAGGCGTGTCACACAACAACTCAAATGGTGTGGGAGGCCTCATCAGATTAGCCACCGGACCCAGTGTTCCCACATAGTGGGCTAACTGTTGGTATTGGAACCACGCACCTGCCCGGGTGCCCCCCTCTCCTGCTAGCTCGTTCAATTTTAACAGTCCGTCTGTCCCCACGAAGTCCCGGACTCTGGGAAACTGTGGATTCACGCCCTCCAGTAGAGGCAATCCCCCGTCCCCCTGTGGGAAGTCCGGGTTTCCTTTCAGGGGTGTCCACGGACCTGGTATCCTCACTAGTCCACTCTTTACTGCAAAACCGTCCCATATCTCCAACACTGACTTCATTAGGGGTGAGACCCTACAACCCCGTCTACCCAGTCCTCCCCTCAACCAGAAAAGTCCTTGTATTCGTCCTGAGGAGGTTGCCTGTTCCAGTTCCACCCAACGCTCCTTGGGCCCTCCACGGACAAGGTCTAGTACCATTTTGCAGATTGCCGCTCTATAGTATAGACGTATATCTGGGAGTCCCAGTCCTCCCCTGTCTTTTCTCTGCGTCATTATTCTGTAACTGAGTCGTGGCTTTGATCCCTTCCATATGAAGCGGGTTGCTGCTTTTTGAAATTTCTTGAAATAATGTCTTGGGATTTTTATGGGTAACGTTTGGAAAAGGTAGAGGATTTTGGGGAGGGAGTTCATTTTGAGCGCATTTATTCTGCCAAGCCATGAGAGGTTTAGTGGCCGCCATTTGTCTAAGTCCTTCTGTATTGAGGTGAGGATGGGTTCAAAGTTTAGTTCGTATAACTTCTCCGTGTCAGGGGAAAGGAGCACCCCCAGGTATTTTATGTGGTCCTCCCGCCATCTCAGAGGGTACCTGTTTTTTAATTTTGTGATTTCCTCAGTGGGGAGTGTGATGTTTAGTATTTCCGATTTAGTCAGATTAATCTTGAAATTACTGACCCTGCTGTATTTTTCAAATTCTTTTAGGATCGCGGGTAGGGCTGTTTCGGGGCTCGTCATATAGACCATTAAATCGTCCGCATATAGTGCAACCTTGTGCTCACTCCTTGCTACTCTAAATCCCGTGACTTCTTTGTTTACTCTGATGGCGTTCGCCAGGGATTCCATTACTAAGGCATATAACGTCGGGGAGAGGGGGCATCCCTGGCGTGTTCCGTTCCTTATTCTGACTGGGTTGGAGAGTGTGCCGTTTACACGTATTTGAGCTGTCGGGTTTTTGTATAGGGCCATTATCCAATTTCTGCACCTTTCCCCTAGGCCTATGTGTCTCAGCGTAGCGTCTAGGAACGTCCAATTGACTCGATCAAAGGCCTTCTCTGCATCCACTGTGAGCATGCACAGTGGCGAGTTTGCCTCCTTTGCCCGCTCAATCAGAGAAAGTGATCTTATGGTGTTGTCCCTGGCTTCCCTTCCAGGGACAAATCCCACTTGGTCTCTATTGATGATCCCCGGAGTCAATGGACGTAGTCGGGTGGCCACGATCTTAGCAAAAATCTTAGTATCGATATTCAGTAAGGAAATGGGGCGGTAGTTCTCGCATGCTGTGGGGTCTTTACCGGGTTTTGGGATTACAGTTATTGTGGCTTGTAGCGCTTGTGGTGGGAAGATGCACGTGTCCGATATCGCGTTGAAGGCCTTACACAAAATGGGGGCCAGGCTGTCTCCTTTATAAAATCTGGGTGTAAACCCATCGGGGCCCGGGCTCTTCCCTATTTTTAGGTCTTTAATTTCTCCCATAATCTCTTGTGCGGTGAAGTCCCCCTCTAGTGCCTTAGCTTTGTCCTTGGGGATAGCTCCTGGGGCGTGGGCTTGTAAGTATTTTCCAATCTCCGTCGGGTCCACCGCGTTTTTTATGTTGTAAAGCTCGCTGTAGTAGTTTTGGAAGCATTCTAATATATCTTTAGTTGCATATACTTTCCCTTTTTCTTTTGAGTTCATCGTGAAAATATGTGTCTGGCTGGCTCTGGGGTTCAGAGCTCTAGCTAACCACGATCCGCTTTTGTTTCCGTACTCGTAGAATTTCCCTTTAAATCTATCACGCATGCAGAGGTTATTTTTGTCCATTATCCCTAGCACCTGTTGGCGCAATTTTGAAATTTCTGCGTTTAGTCCCGGCGCGGGGTTCGATTTGTTGTCCTTCTCTGCTTTTTCTAACTGCGATATCAGATCCGTCAACCTGCCATTCCTATCTCTTTTAAGACGCGACCCGTGGGAAATTAAAACCCCCCCTTAGGACGCATTTCAAGGCCTCCCACTGGACTGTCGGGTTTGTTGTATCTAGCCTATGTGTGTCCGTAAATGTCTCTATGGCCTGTTTGACTTCCTGTAGGCAACATTCGTCTCTTAGGAGGTTGTCATTTAACCTCCAGGAGTTCAAACCGCCTTTTTTCCCCTGCCCCAAGAGGGCCCCATAGACAGGTGCGTGGTCCGACCAAATGATGTTACCCATTGAGCATCTGGGCTCCAGGTCCAGAAGCTCATGTGAGATGAATATATAGTCCAGTCTCCCATAGGTGTTATGGGACACTGAGTGGTGGCTGTAGTCCTTGACCCCTGGGTGTAGAATTCTCCAGAGGTCAATGAGTTTCAGCTCCGCCAGTTTTCTCCGTAATCTACGCAGTGCTGTCAGGGAGGGTCCAGACTTACCCGAGGATGAATCCAAGTCCGGATCTAAACCGAGGTTAAGGTCCCCACCCAGGATGATCCTTGAGCCCGAAGCGAACCGCGCCAGATCTTCCAGTATCCGACAGCCAAACGTGACCTGTTTTGAGTTTGGAGAGTACATGTTAGCTATAGTTAGAATTAGCCCTCTGACTTCGAGTTTTAGGAAAATGAATCTCCCCTCACTGTCTACCTTAGAGTCTAGTACCTTGTGCGGGAGGGTCTTGTGAATTGCGATCGATGTTCCACAAGCCCTCTTATCCGGGTGCACACTATGGTACCAACTGGGGTAATTTCTAGGGCTCCCCTTTGGAACATGTCCGGCTCTGTAGTGGGTCTCCTGGAAGAGAGCTATCATAACATTTTTCTTGTGCATATGCGCCAGGATCTGACCCCTTTTAGCAGGGATGTTCAGTCCTCTGGCGTTATATGAACAGAAAGTTAAGTTCGTCATGGTGGTTTATTTTTGGGTGGTGGGGGGGCTGCTTGGGGGCCCTTCGTCTGGAGCATTAGTGAGGCGAGATTAAAGAAAAGGAAAGAGGAGGAATAGAGGGGGATAAAGAATAAGAAAAAGTGACAGAAGGTGAGCATTCTGTCGATTGGAGTCAGGAGCTCCAACCTCAAGATGGGGGGAACCAACCTTGGGTTGGTTATAGACGGTGCTTCCGCATCGTCCATCCCGTGGGGAGGGGAACCGAGGCAGCTAGACAAGACCCCCCCTCCCGCCACCCCCACCGACAAACCAGTAAACGTTTAAATAACATTTTTTCGAAGACTAACTTTGTTTTAACTATTACGTTTTTGCAACCTCTATGTAAAGCATGTAACAATAACAAAAACCCAGACGACCCCCCCTCCTATGCATAGAGTCTCAGGTTATCCAATCTTCCCTCCAATCCTCTATACCGGGGAGTGTCAAATAAGTGTTCCTCCTTTTGTCGGACCTCTAGACCCGCCTTTCGTTAAGCGGTGATTTTTGTTCCTAGTGGGTTGTCAGCGCTGTGCTCTGTGATTAGGCCCCGACCCCCTTGGCCTATGGGGTCTCACTTCTTGCCACGATTCTCTTGGCGCTCCCACCGGTAGCGCCGGTACATACGGCCAGTCCGGGATCGCCACTAGTGGAAGTTCTAATGCTCCTAGAAATCCTGGTAGATCTGCAGGTGTTCTAAAATAGGCTGTTTTCCCATTTCTCGAGGCAATGAGTTGGAACGGGTACCCCCATCTGTAGGGGATGTTGTTTGCTCTCAGTTCATTTAATATCGGTCTTACTGCCCTGCGCAGTTGTAATGTGCGTCGCGCTAGGTCTGGGAACACCTCTATGGTAGCGCCGTTGTATGTTATTGTGTCTCCCTTTTCGCGAGCCTTCTTCATTATGGCCTCCTTGTCCTTATAATAATGTATGCGGCAAACCACGTCCCTTGGCCTGTTTGGGTTGTCTGGTTTTGGGCCTAGTGTTCTATGTATTCGGTCTATTTCAACCGGGCTTTCAGATCCTCTGTGCAGTAGTGAACCAAAGAAGTTACGGGCCCATTCCTCTAGTTGTGTTGGCATGATCTCTTCTGGTAGTCCCCGTATTCGCAGGTTATTACGCCTGTGGCGGTTTTCTATATCGTCTATATGTGTCAGTATGTCCGCAATCTGCATGGCTTGCGCATTGATCGTTTGACTGTGGGCATCTAGCGTGGAGAAGACCGTCTCCTGTGACTCCTCTACTGCGCTTAACCGGTTGCCCACCTGCTTGATCTCTTGTTGTATCATGGATAGTGCTTCCTTGTGGGAGGTTTCAAGCCTCTGGAAGTCGGATTTAGTGGGCAAGGCACGCAGGTGTCCCCTCCAGTCCCATTCGTCTTCGGACGAGGGGTCTCGTATTGGGGGGTCTGGTCTGGGGGCTTTGGTTTTAACTGCATTGCTGGGGCTCCTGCGGGGTCTCTGCGATGCATGGCTTCCTCCCTCCTCCAGGCTAGTATTACTGGCTTCTGCTCCTGCAGGGCTTGGGGTCTGACCTTCCCTCCTATCACTCCTGGGGGGTCTATAGTCTCTAGTATTCACTGGAGTGGAGGGCTGGGGAAACGTGTCCCTATGTACAGGAGAGTCCCCCCTTTCATGTTGGGATTGCAGTCCCGTGTGGGCCTTAAGTGGGGTTGCCGGGGGATGTATGGTGTGCTGGGGCTTAGTACACTTATCTGTCCCGCTGGCGTCCCCCGATCCTGCATCTGCGGCTTCTCTCTCCTCGCCTCCGCTGTCGGCGTTAGGCTGAGCCGTGCGCACATGGTCCGGCGCCATCTTGGATGGGGGGGCCGGCGCGCCGCGGCTCCCGAAGAACCGCTGGATGTTCTGCGGATCTTCCTCGGCGGCGTCCGGCAGCTTCCCCGTGCCTCTCCGCTTCACCATCCTCGATCTGGGGTCCTCTGGGTGCTCTTGGTCCGCTGTGGGTGTCTGGGTGTCGGTGGCTGTAGCGGGAGCGCGGTCAGTGAGCGCCCTATCCCTGCATCGTCCGGCTCCGCCCCATTTTGGGCAATTTTTATAACTGTCTGGATCCTTGTTTAGATAGATTTAATAAAGGCCTTCTTCTTCTTCCCCAACTGTTTTTGCACATTTATTAATGGAATTAGATTTATGTGATCTGAGGAGATTAAAAAATCCAAATGTTTGCCAATACTCTTGTTATTCCAGTTCACATAGTAGACTTTCTAGAATAAGTATTCCATCTATGCTTTCTTATGTTCAAAGAGTGGAATATCTACCACAAACTATGTCTGATCACTCTCCGCTCTATTGGTCATTGATTATGAGTGATGGGGAAATTTGGTTTGGATAGAGTTTGGAGACTAAATCTCATTTGGTTGAACCTGCTTGATAGTAGAGCTAGAATGGAGAAGGCTCTATTGGAATATTTTCAGATTAATATTGGCTCTTCCTCAGTGCCTATAGTTTAGGATGCTATGAAGGCATTTATATGTGGTCATTTTATGCAGAAGACTAAATCTCAGGATGTCATTGGGGTCCTTTAATGATGAGCTTTAGATGCAGAGCAAGTGTTTATATATTCTCCCAATAATCAGGCAGAAATTAATTGGAAAGAGGCACAGTCTCAACTTGCAGATCATCTAAGAGGTGTTGCAAGAATTAAGCGTCTTTTTATGAAGCGGAAGATCTTGAAAGAAGAGGAAGTAGAGGGTCGTTTTTTGGCTTCTATAATTAAGGCACAGGAATCATCATCTTATGTAGCAACAGTGAGAAGGCCTGATAAAGAAAATGCATTTCAAGGTTTATAATAGACTGAGTGCCCCTTTAATTCGAATCTCTCAGTCCCACCTCCAAGACTTCTCAAGAGCAGCACCTGTCCTCTGGAACGCACTACCAAAAATATCCGGGCAATCACTGACATGCTAAAGTTCAGGCGTGCTCTAAAAACGCACCTCTTCAGGGAGGCATGCCATATCCCCTAAACCGAACCCCTCTGTACTCCGCCTGATAACATGCTCCCTGTCCCACAGACTGTAATCCATGATAACCGTAATCAACCAGCACCTGCAGTCATCCTGATTCTGCCACTATACGGCCTGACCATAGTCTGTGTGTATAGCATCCCTGACTCTCCACCTCGCCATACGGTGCACATCTCCAGCCCCTTTACCTTCTGTATCACCCCATTACTTGCAGTATGTAAGCTCGTTGGAGCAGGACCCTCACCCCTACTGTTTCCATCAATTGATTACTTCATGTAACCGTTGTCTTCTTTTATTTCCCCTGTATTGTAAGCACTGCGGAATATGTTATTTACCAATTATGTAATTATGATACCAATTGCATTCATCACCTTGATCCTTCTAAGCACAGGACTATTTTTTTACTCTGTATTTCCAGTACATTACTGAATCACTGCACACGTTATCTGGTGTATGGACCTGCTGTTCTTCATTTTCCAGTGGGCGTACGATGTACTGTAGGACGGGTTGTCCATCATTGTTTTTTGGGACGTTGTCTAAGTGTAGCGGCCATTTTGATTCCCTTGGGTTGGGCCGCTTACACATGGTATGTCTCTTTTATTTGTTTAAATATTCATTTTAGGTGTTATCGAAGTATCCTCACCAAAGCGCTATCCTTTCTTCGCACCCCCCTCTGGAGGAACTCTAAATTGCCAGAGTTTTTTAGGTTGAAGGGATTTTCACCATGAAGAGAGGGGTAATCCTTTTGGAACAGGTACATTCTGTGAGTCTTTTTTTATAGTTTTGAACAATTTAGAGAGCTTAATGATGTTATTTCCTTTATGATGTTAGTTCCTTCGGTTATGACACACGTTTGCTGCTCAGGGCCGGTCAGTATGGTTCAACACCCTTGAGGAATTTCCTTGAGTGTTCTAGAGTTAGGAAGGGTGTAATATCTTATTTATATAGACAGATGATTTCTTACTATTTATAGAAGTTCCCAAAAAAGGTAAAAGAAAAATGGGAAAATGATTTAGCGAAGATAAATGGGCCGCAGTGTTGTGTATAATTCTAATGATATCTCTATCTGAAAGTCAACGAGTATCGCATTTGTATTTAGTGCATAGAGTTTATCATACTTCATTAAAGATGTTTGACATGGGTATTAGATTAAACGTAGACTGTCAAAAATGTTATATGAATGGTGCAGATTTAGTGTAAAATTGTGTGAATTTTAGAGTGGGGTACTAGAGATAATTTTTTTTGTCGATATTGGTCTTTCTTTATCCCAGAATTTGTATGCTGGGTATTGTTGATGGGCTTGATGGGCAAACTCTTTTGGAAATTCTGTAAACATTGTATCAGGTGCAGAAGTTGACTACTGCCCGTTGGATTCAGCCAGTCACAAAAATGATACAAGTTATATCTTTGTAAAGGGGGATATATAAAAAAAAAATCTGTTTGACTAAGTTTGAGGAAATTTGGGGAAGATGCTCTGATATGTATAATGGATAGTTGCTGGTTGCATTGAGGTATCGTAGAAAAGCTAGGTTTTTATTTTTGTGTATGTGCCTAAATATTTTTTATTTGTTAGGGGTATGGGTGATTATTATTTGCTTAGTTATGATTGATTGTATTGTTTAGGTGGGGTAATGTTATGTTCTTTGTATATTATACTTACGCATGTATAAATGTCTTGAAATGAACGGCTAATTGTATTTTAAATATATCATTTTAATAAAATTGATCTAATTAAAAAAACAAAAAGCAAAACATTATACGGTAGATCTTGAGGCAAGTTCTGTTAGTTTTGTGAAAGTAATTATCTCTGCAGTAAGGCTATTTTTGTTAAGGTTTGCTAACAAATTTGTGACTGTGATAGAATAATATAGCAGTATGATGCACTGCTAAAGTATATGCTAGAGGCTTGACAAGTGTTTTATCTAATACCGTACTCCTCTTGATGAGAACTTTTCACTTTTTACTGCTACCAACGTCAACTTTACAGAATCATGCTATAACTTCTGTTCACTGCAAAGGTGGTGTCCAACAGTTAAAGCAACTCTCCAGGCCTGGAGAAACAAAGGCCAAACCTCTTCTCTGACTACCTTATGCACACTGTGTTTTAGTATACATCAGTAGTCTAAGACACTAATGGTAAAAGCAGATGTAGTGTCTTAGACTAATGCTGCATATTAATACACAGGGTGCTTCAGGTAGTCAGAGAAGCAGTTCGGCCATCTTTGCTTCTCTAGGCTTAGAGGATCACTTTCACCCTTTAACGCTCCAATACATAAAGTTACGTCATGGAGGTTTGGGATTTATATCGAGCGCGATCGTGTGTCCTGTGTCCAGGGAGAGGCTGTGTGTATGCAACAAGCTGAAGGAGGAGCAACACAGGTGACTCTTTGGGATAACACTGCCTGTACCCCTAAGGGTGATTTATTTTAGTGACCCAACAGGCCATAAGATTCAGGGCCTCACTATAGCTTCACCAAAAGAGTAGTGGAACCACAGGCCTTCCAGCTTTCTAGAGATACAGCTGAAAGTACGGCCAGTACTCGGCCTGAGCCTGCAAACCATTCTTGCTTTTGTGCATATACAGCCTCCCCATTCTAGATAAGTAGCGTAAGTTAGTAACATTAGAGTTTGGAGTGATAGAAAACACTTCATGGTACTGGACTAAATTAAGTGTGGCCATGCACAGTCTCATTGATGCTAATTACTTGTGATTCTGCTATGTGGACTATAAGGAAGCATGTGGCCAGATCTCAGCCCTCAGCACATGAGAGCATACCATGTGTGGTGGTTGAATTAATAGAACTTCCTCAGGACTAGAGGAGGAATGGGAAGCTGCTGCAGAGAGTGAAGCTCCATCTTAAAATTCTTCGGAGTACAAATCACCTACAGTACTCAAGAGGCTCTTCATCAACACTACAGTGCAGAGCATACCAGGTGTTCCGTAAGTGAGGTCAGGCCTCAGTAAAAACCTGAATGTATGCACACAAATAGGGGGACTATAGAGAATGTGCAGGCCTGCTAGTTGTAATCACAGAGGAAATTGTGAGCTCAATCATTTAGGATCAGCTGGTACTTTAAAGTGTGTAATATTGAGGCTTTGGTAACTTTAATGTCTTTACGCCACTTACAGACCATCTTTTATAATGTCTGGACTGCATGTTATTATCGAGTTATTTGGTAGGTTGTGCTCCTGGGACCTGTAGTTATATGGATTTTCAGGAGCACACCTTCACAGGTGAGGGGTAATTGAGCTAGCTGGGTGTGGAGTTTCTCCAGGCAGCCAATCCTCTCTGGTCCGCTGCACATAAATATCAGCTTCTCTGATTAGAGAATAATGGTCCTTTTACTCTGTCTGTTGTATTCCTTCTCTGAGCTGGGTGTGTATGCATGCTGATCTGTAGTTTTTTTCTTTCCTTAACTGAGGACAATCTGGACACCTGTAGTCCCTGTCTGCATACCCTCTTTGTTCCCCTTGGACAGGTGCTGCCGCTAGACACCTGATGTCATGTATGGTCAGATGGGTGATTCCTGACACAGTTCCCTTTATGTCAGCATGGTGGCTGACTCTCTTTCCCCTTGGTGTGAAAACACTTGGACTAGCTATAGTTTGCTATCTGTATACATGTGAGCCCAGTGGACGTAACATTATTATACTGTATATTGCTGAAGTACCATTCCTGTGTCAGCTGAAATATTGTGTTAACATTGAGTCTATTGTTAGCTGTACTGCTGAACGTATTCTATGGTAGTTGTTCCTAATAATTAGCGATAGTTAGGAATGAGACACACTATTGAGCAAATTATGGGACTTTTTCCTATCACCTTCATTTATAATCATTTTTATTTTGCAGCTTTTCATTACAGTAAAAGTTCCTATTTTTGTAAGTCTGGTGTCCACTTCATATCCTGGTACCAGTCGCCTACTGCAACAAATGCAGGGGGTATTCTACTGATCCTCTTTATCCAATCCATCTGTTTGGCAAGGTAGAACCTTACATCATGGTAGTGTGGGGAGACTCCATCTTGTTGGAAATAAAACTCATTCTGAAAGTTCTCTTGAATGCATGACCTGACATATTGTTTAAGTAAACATTCTAGATATTCTGAAGAGTTCCGTCTGCTTCAAACTTATCTCTAATTCAAGTGATAGTAAATTACGTGGGTGGATTTGTTTAAAACTCTGTCCAAAACTGTCTTTGTACTTCAACTGTGTTTTCAAACTTCCAGTAGCACTTTAGGAGAAATTTCCTTTGTTCAAAGCTTAGTCTGGCTTCACCCATTATTTCTAAATTAGTTAAGCCTGAAATGGAGTGAAAATTAAGTGCGGGAGATAAATCAAAACTAGTGCAAAGGAAAACTGGCTTAGGTACCCAAAGCAACCAATCAGGTTTTTCCAGAGGTGGAATCTGATTGTTTGCTATGAGCAACCAATCAGTTAAAAGCTGTAAAAGTGTGTGTACGTTTTTGGGATACCCTGTATATTGGTTCAGCAGCCAACTGTCATGTCAGCGTGGCACAGGAGCACCCTTCCCAGTACAGACGCAGGGCAGCATTCACACAGAAATGCAAGAAGCACACATGATACACTGCTAACTTAGACTACACCACTCCAGGCATAGATATATAGAGAAACCTGTCCCTACAAGTCAGGAGAATGGGGAACCCCAGCCTAAATGCGGGGTAGGTGTCCTGGTAAGGACGGCCCCACGGTCTTCCTCTAGGATCTGACTATCCCTGAGTAGGTATCTGGAGAGATGCACAAGATACCACAAAGAAACAGTATAAAGACTAACAAAAAGCAAGAGGAAAAAAAAACAGCACTCAACTGACAGTGGAAAGCTTTCACCCAGGATAGAGGCACCAACTTGCTCCAAGGATTCATCTAACTGAACTAAATCAACAACAAGGGAGAAAGGGAGGGGTAGGAATATAAAGGCCTCCACACCTGCTGATAGGTAGCACAGAAGGAACCACACCCAAAACCCTTTTTCACAGGCATGACTCTCAGATAGCATACCAGTATGCATCAGCCAGGTAAATAACAGTCAGCAGCCCTCACACAATGTCTGTTAACCTGCATAGTGTCAGGGTGACAGGTCTGTTCCTGCATCGTGGACACCATGCCACAACGCCTTCGCGATCCACCAGCCGCGACACCAATTGATTATGGAAATTAGTGTTGAAACCATATATTCATTGGTTTATCTAATGATTTTTTTTATTTAAGATCAGTCTCCATTTACAGTGCTTTTAATTAGCTATATTTCTAGACACAGTATAGTAGTCCAACCAAAGTGTATAGAGAAAACAAATTAAAAATAGAGAAAGCATATACTGTAGAAGAAGCAATCCTAATTGTTAAGACAAAACAACATATATCTCAGCATTCGTTGGCATACATCTTTAGTAAACTCTAGATGAATGAAGTACCTGAAATCACAAGCACACCTTTTTACCATTTGTCTTGATTAAAAATAGTTTTTAATGTAAAATATTAACCTCTTAATGACCACCACTTTCCTTTTTGTAGCTATCATTCTCCCCTTCACGCAATCTGACATAAAGTTAGTTCAGGAGCCGAGCCCACTCCATATGCGATGGATGCCAACTGCCAAATACAGCTGGCACCTGGCCACAATCAGGGCTAACAGCGGCAATTAAATGACTTGGCAGAAGGAGGGGAATCCCTGCGTTCCCTGAATGGCCTCCCTGTGACAAGAACATGGGGTGCAGTTTAGTTGCCATGGCCATCTGGAGCCTTATGAAGACACCCAGGCCTACCATGGATTTTAGGCTACTACACCTTGTTTGTGGCAGAGTTTAATCGGATTACAGCAGATATCCAATATATTGCAATACAAAATATTACATTAAATTGTACAATTGCTAAAAAGTGATTGCAGATTAGAAAATAAAAATAAGTTTATTAAGTCTTTTAGGTATTAAAAAAAATAAGTTTTTTAAAAATGTAAATTTTTAAAATTTTAACATAATGCCCTTCTTTTAAATCTGGGGGGGGGGCATTATGTTAGTGACACATCTGTGTTACGGATTATCTGATGTGTCGGTTTGTCCCACAACTTTTGCGTTTGTTTCTAGTCTTTGCTCAGAATGTGTTGTCTTTGCCTGTGTTTGTTGGAGCATATTCCCCCATTTTCCCTGAAGTTGGTTTGGACACCTGCTGTCCCCCCCCTCCTTGCATTCTGGGGTGGGTACATCGAATAGTATGTGGCATGGTGACCGCACAGGTGCATACACCTGCAGGTTTCTCCTTATGACTTTGCAGGTGCGGCTTCCAAACATTGGATGTTCTTGTGCGTGGTACAGGCTGATGATCCCAGCCACTGTGCTCCTTGAGTTCCAGGTGGGTGATGTCTGGTGCCCCTTTCCCTTGTACGGTGGGTGTGGTGGCTCCATACTGCTTTGTGTTACGTTTGTGAGGGCTAGTGAACACTGGGCCCACACAAGCGTTACTCAGATAGGGAACACCAGGTGAAACAACCACCAATTAACACCTCTCCCTATCTTCTACAAAGGAACTTGACCAAGGACCTACCTGAGTGGGGACATCACCCCAATAGGGTGCAGCCCAGTGGCCTTCAGATCTGGGCCCTTGCTGCCCCTTGGAATCCACATCACGGCTCCTGGTAATACTGCTAGTCCCCACCCTGACCAGGAGTCCAGGGTAGGGACAAAACCAAACAAAACCACAAGACACAAATCTTTCTTGTAGCCACCACACATGGAACCTGCTCACACAACACACACAGAGAGAATGAGAATAGAGAAAGCTGAACACACCCACCTAGGAAGACTGCTTTTATGTGTACTGACCAGGAGTGACAGACATATGCCCAGCCAGCACAATCCCCAACACCTGAGCAGGAAAACTCCAGCAAACCTGAAGTACAACAGATCTTAGGAGACAGATGTGACAATGTGATTACATGAGGTATGGTCCTAGGGTCCTGTGATGTTCCAGTGTTTTGGCTTGCAGTATTTCTCCCCTTAACTTTAATACATTTTAATTTATATCAATGAAGTCTTTTTATATCTTCTATAATTCTGGGTGCCATGCCATATTTTTTTGCTATTGGTTAACCCTTTAAGGACATGGGCGATTTTGGCATTGAGGATGCAACGATTTCTGGGGGATTTTTATCTCCACTTTTCAAAAGCCATAATTTTTTTATTTTTCCATCCACAGGTCTTGTTTTTTGCATGGCAAACTGTCGTTTTTATTGGTGCCATATTTGGATGCATATAATGTATTATAAAACTTTTGATCATTTTTTTATGATAGCAGGGAGAGAAAACGGATCAATTCTGCCATTGTTTTTTGTGTTTTTTTTATACAGCGCTAATCATGCAGCATAAATGACACAATACATTATTTCTGTGGGTCGGTACGATTACAACAATACCAAAATTCTTTTTTAGGTTCACCTTTTCCGCAATAAAAAACCCTTTTTTGGAAATTATTTGTTTTTATAAATCGTTGCATTCAAAGTCCAATAACTTTTTTTATTTTTCCATGGATGGAGCTCCGTGAGGGCTTGTTTTTTTGCGTAATGAGCTGTTGGTTTTATGGGTGTTATTATAGGGTACATATGGCTTTTTTGATCACTTCTATTGCTTTGTTTGTGAGGCAAAATGCGACATGATTATCCAATAATAGCTAGAACAATTAAGGTATATACTCAAGTATTAGCCGACCCGAGTATAAGCCGAGACAATAAGTTTCACCACAAAAAACTGGGAAAACGTATTGACTCGAGTATAAGCCGAGCTACACTCGAGTATGTACTAGGTAAAAAAAAAACTCTATACTCACCTCCCAGCCAGCGTCTGTGTCTGTGCGACAAGCTGCTTGAATTCTCCTCGCTGTCATCCCCCACCGTCCTCTCTGCTTGGCTCTGTTAGTGCTGTGTAAGTAAGCGCTGTGATTGGATGGAGCGCCAGCCAATCACAGCTTGCGCTCGATCCAATCACAGCGCTTACTTACACAACACTGACGGCAGGGGATTTGAAAGCCGAGCAGGAAGATGACAGCGGGGAGAATTCTAAAGCAGCTTGATTGGCTCTGAATGATCGAGCGCTGGCTGTGATTGGCTGACGCTCGATCCAATCACAGCTCTTACTTACACAGCGCTGATGGCGGGGGATGACAGAGCAGAGCAAAGAGACACAGAGGCCGGCTGGGAGGTGAGTATGGAGGTTTTTTTTAAGCCTTTCCTGACTCGAGTATAAGCCGAGGGGGGGCTGTTATCAATTCTGAAATATCAACACTTCTATTTTTCACAGCATTCTTGTTGCACTATTTTTAGGGCTCAGTCAGATGAGCGTTATTTTTTGGGTGCCTATGTGTGCAAAAAAAAAAAATGCTCCACGCATGTTAAGAATGTGCATGAATAAAGCTCCATGCAAATTGCTTTCAATGGGGTCGGCACTGCATCCGGCCCCATTGAAAGCAATGGGATGCAGGAGACCCCTGCAGTGATTTTCGGGGAAGGCCTTGAAATATAAGCCCATCCCTGAAAATCATCTCTGGTTTGTGTAAAAAAAAAAAATATATATAGACAGTAAACCCTTGAGTAGCATTGCTCTTAAGTAACACTGTTTTCAACTTAAGTCGATGCCTCAGGGCAGTGGCGGTATCTCAAATACAGTTGCATTACTCAGATAAGGGTGCCGACCACTCCATGACCCCGGGTGCCACTCAGTGAGCCACCGCGCAGCTGATGCCAGTCACTTCCTGCTTTTCCTGCATCAGCGAGCACCTACTCCTCCCCCTCCCCTCTCCACGGTGCCGGCTGAACGTTGCTGTGTCTACCTGCCACCTGACACAGTACAGCAGCTGAATCCCCAAAGTGCCGACTGAACGCTGCCTGCCTCTTGAATCCACACTGTACTGCAAAATTTAAGTACTGTACAGATGAGTACAGTACAGTAAAGAAACATTTGCAAATAAATACTGAAGTCCTAAGTCAAAGCACAGATAACAGTGATACCTACTGCTAATGATGTCCCTGCAGTCCTACGTCAAACCACAGATAACACAGTGATACGTACTGCTATAATGATGTCCCCTGCAGTCCTATGTCAAAGGACTGTATGCTAAATGTCCAAAAACCTGTTAAATGTTAATTTATTCTTTACAGTTGTGTTTTATATTCATTCGGTATTGTTATTGTTTTTGGTATTAAAGACCAGAGTTATTCTCTATTGAATGTGGTTTGGTGTGTCTTTTGGAACATCTAGAACCAATTAATTGGATTTACATTAATTCCTATGGAAATAATGTCCTCAACTAAGTAAAGTCCATTGCTTCCGGACGGATTAATGACGTTAGTTGAGGTTCTACTGTATATGTATATATATACATACTCACCTCTCCGCCGCTGCCATGTAAATATTCCCCGCAGGGAGTCCCCTTGTCACTGAACACTGTGATAGCACTGCCACAGAGTTCAGTGATAAAGGGACTCCCCACGGGGAGTAAAGAATCCCCTACTACAGCTGTCACAGCTGTGGCAGAGGATTGTGATGCTGGCACCCCTGCAGTGATTTTAGGAAAGGGTTTTAAATATAAGCCCTTCCCTGAAAATCATTCTTATCTGGTGTAAAAAAATAAAAAAATAAAAACTCACTTCTCCATTGCTGCCAGGGCTTAGGCACGTCTAGCAACTTGGGTCCAGTCACTGCTCTGAATCTCTTTCACCGGCCGGGGATTTAAAATCCCCGCCTGCTGAAAGAACTATATCTGATTGGCTGAGTGCTCAGCCAATCACAGGCAGCGCTCAGCCATTCATTGAATGACAGCTGAGCACTGCCTGTGATTGGTCGCAACACTCAGCCAATCACAGGCAGCGCTTGCCCATTCATTGAATTCAGCTGTGGCAGGGGATTCTTTACTCCCCACGGGGAGTCTCCTTGTCACTGAACACTGTGACAGTGCTGTCACAGTGTTTAATGACAAGGGGACTCCCCACTGTGAAATAATAACGTGCACCATGGACCTATGTTTTGCAGGTACGTGCGTTTGCACGCCTGTGAAACACGGACATGTGAACACACCATAGGAAAGCAATGGTTCTAATAGACACACGGTTTTGTGCGCTCCCATGTACATACACACTCATCTGAAACAGATGATCCAAGACTGCCAAAAAAATGGTATCAGCAAATGTAATAAAATAAAAAACACACACCTCTTTAACCTCTGCCACTACAGCGCCAATGCTCTGGTCCAGCCTTTGTTAACACCTCTGGAACCATCATATCAGCAGTGATGGCAGTAAATATGGTATGTAACCACTGAGGTCAGGGATTGGCTACAGCAGTCACCTAGACTACATGAAGAGGCGTGTATTCAGCGCAGCTCCGTGTGCCTTCACAAAAATGTACACCCCGTCCCGACCAGGCATACGTTTCTGGCATAATGTACACCAGATTCTGGCATAAATCATACATAAATCTGCCTGTCCTGGCGGCCGCACCCCTTCCTGACAAGCTGCGCCCAGTTTTCAAAAAATGGCGAGGCAGGAGCAAGATGACGAAAAGTAGTTAATTTTTTACGCAAGTATCACTTGCACAAATTTTGGAACTTTTATAAAACTGGCGTACAAAATGTGTTAAATGCTCCCTTTTGTGCGTTTCAATTTTATTACATTTCCTGCTTCTAGGATTTCTTTAAGGATCTAGTATAAAATATGACTTTTTAAGATATTATTGCTTCTCATCCAGTCCTACAATGAGAGAAACGAAGTCTTTAAGCTACTCAATTACAGACTAAGAGCTTTAATCATTGCTTGTTCTATGATGTCAGTCATGTGAGATCAAGTGATGCGACTACGATGAGCTGAGGTCACATAATCAACACAAGCTAGGCCTTTGTGAGATTTATGCTAAATCATGTTTAATTATAGCCGGGCCATCACTTAACAGTAATGTATGCTTGCGTTTTTATCTTGTAAAATGTAATCACACTAATTAGAACACAGGTCGCATACAGGAGGTTAAAGAGATTTCTTATTACTTGCTTCATTTTGGAGCATGGGAAGTTTAACTGTTGGAATTCTGACATTTTGGCTTGATGGCGGCAGTATGTTATTTCGTAAAGTTTGCATATTTAGATAGTGGTAAGAGAACACAAAAGTATCATACAGTAGGGAGCGCATTTCAACCTGATATAACGCTGGCAAAACATTTCAGTGGAAGCTCGATTTATTCCAGAGGATTAGGGAAGTCATGGATTGAGCTGGCATGCTGCCAAAGGGAAAGCCCTTGACCTAGAAGCAGAAGCAAAGCTAAGTATATGTAGAGAGCAGCAACACACAGTGGGCCTCATTTATGAAACCTCAAGGAAAAATGGAGGTGTTGTTCATAGGACCTAAACCAAATAAAGCTAACCTTTATCTCCTGTGCAGGGGAGAAAAAGAAAGAAGAGGTCTGGCTTGTTGCCTTCAGCTTGGTCTCATTATGGTTTGCCACTGTTTACATAAATAAGTCTTATAATGCAAATCGTGCCTTCTTATTTTTAGCTTTTATGAAAAAAAAAATCACCTGCCGCCTTCACCTCTACTATACAATTTATGTTCCAGGCAGAAGAAATCATAGTAACTAAGTGTGTCCGGCCGAGAAAAGACACATGTCCATCCAGTTCAGCCAATTACCCACCTCCCCTATGTTGATCTAGAAAAAGACAAAAAAAAAACCCAATGAGGTAGAAGCCAATTTTCCCCATTTAAGGGAAAAAAATTCTTCTGAACTACAATCTGGCAATCAAAATAATCCCTGGATCTCCAACCCTTCTGAATTAATTAGTTACTATAACATGTAATATATTGCTCAACAAAGGTGTCCAGGAGCCTCTTAAACTTTTTTATGGAAATTCACCATCACCACGTCCTTAGGCAGAGAGTTCGATAATCTCACTGCTCTTACTGTAAAGAACCCCCTTCTATATTGGTGTAGAAACCTTCTTTCCTCTAGATGTAGAGGGCGCCCCCTTGTTACAGTCACAGTCCTGGGTATAAACAGATGATGGGAGAGATCTCTGTATTGTCCGCTGATATATTTGTACTTAGTTATTAGCTTGACCCTCACCCATCTTTTTTCTAAACTAAATAATCCCAATTTTGATAACCTCTCTGGGTATTGTAGTCCATCCATTCCCTTTATTACTTTAGTCGCTTGCCTTTGTACCTGCTCAAGCTCTGATATGTCCTTCTTGATTACCGGTGCCCAAGACTGTTCACAATATTCCATGTGTGGTCTGACCAGTGACTTGTAAAGAGGAAGAACAATGTTCTCATCATGTGCCCCTTGACCTCTTTTGATGCATCCTATGACCCCATTTTGCCTTGGCAGCAGCTACCTAACACTGGTTGCTCCAGTTAAGCTTACAGTTAACTAAAATCCTGGGTCCTATTCCATGTCAGTGTTATCCAGTGGCTTCTCATTTAGTGTGTAATGGTGACATGTATTTCCCTGCTGCGTGCAGAACCTTACTTTTATCAGTATTAATTTTTTAATTTTCACAAATGTTTTTGTCACAGCGCCATGACTTCCTGGATTCAGGCACTGGTCTGGGATGACGTTACAATTTAATCTCCAAACCATTTGACATGCTGGGCAGTACATGCCCAGTGCCATTTTGTACTGGACATTGAGGGAGTAACATCTCCCTTTGGTTCCAGTGCCGATACGTTTTTATTTTGCCTAGTCAACCAATCATTTTCTAAGTGAGAATATTCAAACTGGTTCATTTGTGTAAAACATGCTGGTTATACTTCCTATCCCGCCAGAGGGAAAGAGTATACATAATATTATACGCTGCCTACAGTATCTATCTGCTGGGGGTAGTAGTCGTAATTAATACGCAGCTAAGCGTTACAGCAGGCTTGCGCAAAATTGTTTCCTGGATCTGCTGTCTCTGTTACATGATCGCCGCCATCCCGCCAGAGGGAAAGAGTATACATAATATTATACGCTGCCTACAGTATCTATCTGCTGGGGGTAGTAGTCCTAATTAATACGCAGCTAAGCGTTACAGCAGGCTTGCGCAAAATTGTTTCCTGGATCTGCTGTCTGTTACATGATCGCTGTCATCCCGCCAGAGGGAAAGAGTATACATAATATTATATGCTGCCTACAGTATCTATCTGCAGGGGGTAGTAGTCATAATTAATAGGCAGCTAAGCGTTACAGCAGCCTTGCGCAATATTGTTTCCTGGATCTGCTGTCTCTGTTACATGATCGCCGTCATCCCGCCAGAGGGAAAGAGTATACATAATATTATACGCTGCCTACAGTATCTGTCTGCTGTATTAGCTCAGCATTTAAAAAAAATAGAAGCAAAATACTTAAGGCCTACTACTGGCCTTTGGCCACTTGACTGCTTCTGCACTGTGATTTCCACTAGCTCAGTCATACGCACCTACGTCTCACTACAGGCGTGCGCAAAATTGTTTCCTGGCTCTGCTGTGCGTTCCGTAAGGGAAGTCAGCCTCCAACCACAGGCCAATAAGCGGCACATTTAATTACAGCGTTCTGTTTCTGCACTACTGGTAATACAGCATGCTGAGGGGTAGGGGTAGGCCTAGAGGACGTGGATGCGGGCGAGGACGCGGAGGCCCAAGTCAGGGTGTGGGCACAGGCCGAGCTCCTGATCCAGGTGTATCGCAGCCGACTGCTGCAGGATTAGAAGAGAGGCACGTTTCTGGCGTCCCCACATTCATCTCACAATTAATGGGTCCACGCGGTAGACCTTTATTAGAAAATGAGCAGTGTGAGCAGGTCCTGTCGTGGATGGCAGAAAGTGCATCCAGCAATCTATCGACCACGCAGAGTTCTACGCCGTCCACTGCTGCAACTCTTAATCCTCTGGCTGCTGCTCCTCCTTCCTCCCAGCCTCCTCACTCCATTACAATGACACATTCTGAGGAGCAGGCAGACTCCCAGGAACTGTTCTCGGGCCCCTGCCCAGAATGGGCAGCAATGGTTCCGAATCCTCTCCCACTGGAGGAGTTTGTCGCGACCGATGCCCAACCTTTGGAAAGTTCCCGGGGTCCGGGGGATGAGGCTGGGGACTTCCGGCAACTGTCTCAAGAGCTCTCAGTGGGTGAGGAGGACGATGACGATGAGACACAGTTGTCTATCACTCAGGTAGTAGTAATTGGAGTAAGTACGAGGGAGGAGCGCACAGAGGATTCGGAGGAAGAGCAGCAGGACGATGAGGTGACTGACCCCACCTGGTTTGCTACGCCTACACAGGACAGGTCTTCAGAGGGGGAGGCAAGTGCAGCAGCAGGGCAGGTTGGAAGAGGCAGTGCGGTGGCCAGGGGTAGAGGCAGGGCCAGACCGAATAATCCACCAACTGTTTCCCAAAGCGCCCCCTCGCACCATGCCACCCTGCAGAGGCCGAGGTGCTCAAAGGTCTGGCAGTTTTTCACTGAGAGTGCAGACGACCGACGAACAGTGGTGTGCAACCTTTGTCGCGCCAAGATCAGCCGGGGAGCCACCACCACCAGCCTCACCACCACCAGCATGCGCAGACATATGATGGCCAAGCACCCCACAAGGTGGGACGAAGGCCGTTCACCACCTCCGGTTTGCACCGCTGCCTCTCCCCCTGTGCCCCAACCTGCCACTGAGATCCAACCCCCCTCTCAGGACACAGGCACTACCGTCTCCTGGCCTGCACCCACACCTCACCTCCGCTGTGCTCGGCCCCATCCACCAATATCTCTCAGCGCACCATCCAGCCGTCGCTAGCGCAAGTGTTGGAGCGCAAGCGCAAGTACGCCGCCACGCACCCGCACGCTCAAGCGTTAAATGTGCACATAGCCAAATTTATCAGCCTGGAGATGCTGCCGTATAGGGTTGTGGAAACGGAGGCTTTCAAAGGTATGATGGCGGCGGCCCCTCGCTACTCAGTTCCCAGTCGCCACTACTTTTCCCGATGTGCTGTCCCAGCCCTGCACGACCACGTCTCCCGCAACATTGTACGCGCCCTCACCAACGCGGTTACTGCCAAGGTCCACTTAACAACGGACACGTGGACAAGCACAGGCGGGCAGGGCCACTATATCTCCCTGACGGCACATTGGGTGAATTTAGTGGAGGCTGGGACAGAGTCAGAGCCTGGGACCGCTCACGTCCTACCCACCCCCAGAATTGCGGGCCACAGCTCGGTGGTGGTATCTGCGGCGGTGTATGCTTCCTCCACTAAACCACCCTCCTCCTCCTCCTCCTACGCAACCTCTGTCTCGCAATCAAGATGTGTCAGCAGCAGCACGTCACCAGCAGTCTGTGTCGCGCGGCGTGGCAGCACAGCGGTGGGCAAGCGTCAGCAGGCCGTGCTGAAACTACTCAGCTTAGGAGAGAAGAGGCACATGGCCCACGAACTGCTGCAGGGTCTGACAGAGCAGACCGACCGCTGGCTTGCGCCGCTGAGCCTCCAACCGGGCATGGTCGTGTGTGACAACGGCCGTAATCTGGTGGCGGCTCTGCAGCTCGGCAGCCTCACGCACGTGCCATGCCTGGCTCTGTGCACATTTCCGCAAGTCCCACACGGACGCTGCCACCCTGCGCACCCTGCAACATCGGTTTAATCTGCCAGTGCACCGACTGCTGTGCGACGTGCCCACACGGTGGAACTCTACGCTCCCCACGTTGGCCAGGCTCTATGAGCAGCGTAGAGCTATAGTGGAATACCAACTCCAACATGGGCGGCGCAGTGGGAGTCAGCCTCCTCAATTCTTTACAGAAGAGTGGGCCTGGTTGGCAGACATCTGCCAGGTCCTTGGAAACTTTGAGGAGTCTACCCAGATGGTGAGCGGCGATGCTGTAATCATTAGCGTCACCATTCCTCTGCTATGCCTCTTGAGAAGTTCCCTGCAAAGCATAAAGGCAGACGCTTTGCACTCGGAAACAGAGGCGGGGGAAGACAGTATGTCGCTGGATAGTCAGAGCACCCTCCTGTCTATATCTCAGCGCGTTGAGGAGGAGGAGGAGGAGCATGAGGAGGATGAGGAGGAGGGGGAAGAGACAGCTTGGCCCACTGCTGAGGGTACCCATGCTGCTTGCCTGTCATCCTTTCAGCGTGTATGGCCTGAGGAGGAGGAGGAGGAGGAGGAGGATCCTGAAAGTGATCTTCCTAGTGAGGACAGCCATGTGTTGCGTACAGGTACCCTGGCACACATGGCTGACTTCATGTTAGGATGCCTTTCTCGTGACCCTCGTGTTACACACATTCTGGCCACTACGGATTACTGGGTGTACACACTGCTCAACCCACGGTATAAGGAGAACCTTTCCACTCTCACACCCGAAGAGGAAAGGGGTTCGAGAGTGATGCTATACCACAGGACCCTGGCGGACAAACTGATGGTAAAATTCCCATCCGACAGCGCTAGTGGCCGAAGGCGCAGTTCCGAGGGCCAGGTAGCAGGGGAGGAGCAGAGATCAGGCAGCATGTACAGCACAGGCAGGGGAACACTCTCTAAGGCCTTTGACAGCTTTCTGGCTTCCCAGCAAGACTGTGTCACCGCTCCCCAGTCAAGGCTGAGTCGGCGGGAGCACTGTAAAAGGATGGTGAGGGAGTACGTAGCCGATCGCACGACCGTCCTCCGTGACGCCTCTGTCCCCTACAACTACTGGGTGTCGAAGCTGGACACGTGGCCTGAACTCGCGCTGTATGCCCTGGAGGTGCTTGCTTGTCCTGCGGCTAGCGTCCTGCGACTTCTCTTCTCCACTAGCGGACAGCAGCGATACCTAAGCAATACGTAGGCTGCACCTGCGGATGGAAGCATTGTTCTCTATCACCATCAAAAACGTGGACCTTTTAGCTTCATCAATCTATGTATAATATTCATCCTCCTCCTCCTGCTCCTCCTCCTGAAACCTGACGTAATCACGCCGAACGGGCAATTTTTCTTAGGCCCACAAGGCTCAGTCATATAATTTTTGTAAACAATTTTTATACGTTTCAATGCTCATTAAAGCATTGAAACTTTCACCTGAACCAATTTTTATTTTAACTGGGCTGCCTCCAGGCCTAGTTACAAATTAAGCCACATTAACCAAAGCGATTAATGGGTTTCACCTGCCCTCTTGGTTGGGCATGGGCAATTTTCCTGAGGTACATTAGTACTGTTGGTACACCAATTTTTTGGGGCCCTCGCCTACAGTGTAATCCAATTAATTTTTAACCCACCTGCATTAAAGCTGACGTTACATCAGCTGTGCTGGGCACTGCAATGGGATATATGTATGTACCGCCGGTGGGTTCCAGGGAGCCACCCATGCTGTGGGTCCACAGGGAGTTGTAACTGCATGTGTCAACTTCTAAAGAACCCCAGTCTGACTGGGGCATGCAGTGTGGGCCGAAGCCCACCTGCATTAAACATGACATTACCTCAGCTGTGATGGGCAATGCAATGGGATATATTTATGTACCGCCGGTGGCTTCCTGGCACCCACCCATGCTGTGGGTCCACACGGACTTCACAATAGGGAGTTGTACCTGCCTGTGTCTATGAATTAAAAACCCCGCTCAGGTTGGGGCATGCAGTGTGGGCTGAAGCCCACCTGCATTTAATCGGACGTTACCTCAACTGTGATGGGCACTGCAATGGGATACATTAATATACAGCCGGTGGGTTCCAGGGAGCCACCCATGCTGTGGGTGCACACGGAATTCCCATTGCGGCGTTGTACCTGCCTGTGACTATTTATAAAAAAACGCGGTCAGACTGGGGCATGCAGACACCTTGACAGAATGAATAGTGTGTGGCACATAGGTTCCCCATTGCTATGCCCACGTGTGCAGCTCCTGATGGCGGTGGCACAGGATTATATTTCTCATTGCTTCTGTACAGCATTGTGGGCTATCGCCCCGCCCCTTTTAAAGAGGGTCGCTGCCTAGCCGTGCCAACCCTCTGCAGTGTGTGCCTGCGGTTCCTCGTCATGGCAGACGCACTTATAAATAGACATGAGTGTGGCGTGGCATGAGGGCAGCTGAAGGCTGCGCAGGGACACTTTGGTGTGCGTTGTGGACACTGCGTCGTGCAGGGGGGGGAGGGGGTTGGGCAGCATGTAACCCAGGAGAAGTGGCAGCGGAGTGTCATGCAGGCAGTGATTGTGCTTTGTTGTAGCTAGTGTGGTGCTTAGCTAAGGTATGCATTGCTAATGAGGGCTTTTCAGAAGTAAAAGTTGCTGGGAGGGGGGGGGCCCACTCTTGCCGCTATTGTGGCTTAATAGTGGGACCTGGGAACTTGAGATGCAGCCCAACATGTAGCCCCTTGCCTGCCCTATCCGTTGCTGTGTCGTTCCCATCACTTTCTTGAATTGCCCAGATTTTCACAAATGGAAACCTTAGCGAGCATCGGCGATATACAAAAATGCTCGAGTCGCCCATTGACTTCAATGGGGTTTGTTACTCGAAACGAACCCTCGAGCATCGCGATCATTTTGTCCCGAGTAACGAGCACCCGAGCATTTTGGTGCTCGCTCATCTCTAATTATAAAAAAAGAACTGTGTCTACTTTGAATGCATATTACTACACAATCGCCTTTAAAAGCACAACTTTAAGGCCTAATTCACACAGGCGACACGGCATTGCCGCAAGAAAATCGCAGTGCTATCGCATCACTGGTTCGTGTGATATCGCTGCGTCTTCTTGCAGTAATACCGCAATTTTCTAGCACTACATAGTCGCATGTGGCGCTACAGAGTTGTGCAACTTTGTAGCACCATATGTGAGGATTTTCGGGGGTGGGGCTTGAAATATAAACCCTACCCCAAAAATCAGCCATAGCTGAAGAAATTTTTTTTTTTTCAAAGTATACATCACCTCTGCCATGCTCTCCAAGGCTCTGCCACATCTTCTCCCCTGGTCCTGGCACTGATCTTCTTCTTCTCTTCTGGATGGGGATTGAAAAATACTCACCTCCTGGAAGCGCTGACTGTCATTGGCCGACGCCTAGCCAATCACAGCCAGCGTTCGATAAATGGCTGTGATTGGTTAATTGAGCGCTGGCTGTGATTGGCTAAGCATCAGCCAATCACAGCCAGTGCTTCCAGAAGGCGGGGATTTTTCAATCCCCAGCCAGAAGATGATGAAGAGAAACAGCGCAGGGACCCGGAGACAAGACGCGGCCGGCTGACATTGCTTCTAAGGTGATGTATGTGGTTTTTTTGTTATTTATGCCTGCAGTTAGGACTTAGATTAGAGCTTTGCCAGTAGGATTTCCTACTGTCAAAGTTGCAACGCACTACATGAAAATCGTGTTTTCGTGCAATGCAACAGAGAGGAAGGCTCCATAGGTAAACATGGGCCACAAAAACTCACAAGTCATGGGCATATAACCGGACCCGCAAGGTTTTTGTGTGCGGGTTGTTGCATGCTACAAAACATCGCATGTGTGAAGTAACCTATAGGAAAGCATGGGCTTCACATACATGCGATTTGTAGCATTGTAGCAACGCGACAAAATCACGCAACTTTGTTGCCCGTGTGAATGAGTCCTTAAACTGAAGATCACTAACTTGTAGCAGATTACATACAGGGCTGAGTGGGAAGCAGTACTTTACAGCAGTAAACTACAGTAACAATGTACTATATCTTGAAAGATGCATATCTAATCCATTAGTGCTGTCTGTGCACTTTGTTTGCAGCGTTTACATCACATATAATGAACAGACGTTTAGAGATGTGGAGTTTGTATGCAGAACATGCATGACTTTTACTTTGCCCTTATGGAGAAATATAGTAAAGGAAGAACTGTTCATTTTAGTCTAATAGTATGTGAGAAACAACATAAATCATAAGTAATACACTGCATAATATGAAGAACATCACAAGAGTACACAGTGCCTTGGAAGAAGGCTAAACACAAACCGAAGGATGACCTCCGTAATTTATCTTGATGACTAATGTAGCAAAATGTACTCATTGAACCTTAGAGAATCTAAGAGTATATATTCTGATTTGGAGGATTTATTGCAGAAATTATTGTGACTGAAAATCAGTTTCATTCATATGAATGGGATTGTTGTGGTAGCAAGAACATGGATTTCTGGGACAGCTGCCGAAATTTCAGCAACAAATCTGCCACGTGTGAATATAATCTAATGGTAGAGGTTAAACATAACTGAGGATTTCTTTGTCGCAAATCTCCACTCAACAAGCTGTCTTTAATATCCTTTAAACCATTCACTACCAAGGACATATGTAATGCGTCTTGACTGCAAACACTTGGTGTTAAATCATTCCTAGCAGAATCTTAGCTTTCAATGATTCCTGGCTCAATATTGTAGGTATAATATTTGAGTTGGTTGAGGATCTGTTCACATTCTCATTAGGGTTGTCTGGCCATGATTTCCATCATAAATGCCAGAAAAAATTATTTTCATGCTATTTTTTCCAGTAAATAACAGACACATGATAGAAACCCAACAGAACTATTATAGTCAACGGGTTCCATCAGGTGTTCTGGATGCCTGTCGTTGAACGGATCCAGGGTGGTGAACAGAAGAATGGAAATATTCAACATTGAGGATAAAAGGCTTAACTAGATGGACAGATTTCTTTTTTCACTGTGTTACTGTGTTAAGGGAAATGTGAATAGAGCCTTACTATCATTTCTTTCCTTGCATAGATATCAGTGAGCCAGTGGGGTGGGTTGGTGTTATTTCAGCTACCTTGGGCAGCTATCCTCTTTCTGTTCCTGGCATACGCGGGCATCGACCTGTTCCTCCTGCGTGAATGGTCTTTTACTTTCCATCAGCACTGCAGGAGTTAATGCTCTCCAGTGCTGCGTGCTTTCCATCAGCACTGCTGGAGTTAACTCCTGTGCTATCACCTAGGTGTAGGGCAATTGGCAGTTAGCTCCCTATTTAGCTGCACTGGGGATCCTCCTCCTTGCCTGAGTATTGGTGTTTGCTTCTGTTCCCAGCAAAGCTATTCTGCTTCTGATTCCTGTGCACCGAGCCTTGGACCTGTTATTTGGATAACTCTGCTTCAACTGTGCCTGCCCTGACCCTTGGAATTGTTACCTGGATTTGCTTGATCTCTGCTTGCCCTGACCCTCAGACGTGTGACCCGGATTATGCTTGAATACCGCCAGCCCCGACATTGGTCTGTATCCAGACTGTGCGCTTCGGGACAATCTTGTGGTGTGTTGCACCAGTGTGCAGGAGGTAATGGCCTGGTCAGTTCCCCACAGCAAAAGGCTAGATCCCTGTATAGGGGTTAAAGGGTGAATACTGGGGAACCGCCAGAATAACACCCTCAGGTTTAGCCCAAAGCCAAATCGGTTAGTTGGCTCAGTGGGGCCACACCCGCTGGTCTTAACTGTTGTTAGAGGAGATATATGAACTTTTCTACATGACTAGGGGAAAGTAGATTGTACACCGGTGACCTTTCATGTCCCTAACAAACACACTACAACTTGACAATTTAATTGCATACTTGCTGCAGGCCACTGATTGCCATGAATTATCTTGGCATTTATGCATGCGTTATACGTGGCAAAACAGAACATGCTGTGATCTATATTGCACACGTATTTCGGGCAATATGTGTGATCGGCGGCATGGGAGCCTATGGCAGATTTGTACAGCGTATTACGCTGTAACAACATAGTTGTGTGAAGAAGCCCTAACTGTAATCTGCATGAGATCTGTGAAGGCATACCCACTGTAATACATTTCTTCCATCAACAGAGTTCTGGCCCTAACCCCCAGCCATACTGCACTCGGCCGAAGACACCATTATGGCCCAAATTTAACACCCTACCTGGTGATCCTACGTAGAGGAAATTAACCAACAAAAAGGCCAAATACACCACCCAAGCACAAACAACATTGTTAGGGTTCATCACAACCCTTTCCTCTGTTAAATCTAGCTAGCTTTCAAGAACTGTCCCTTTATACCTGCTCATCCCCCCACAAGCACATGACTTTCTTAATGCCTTCCTACAAATCCAGAGACCACAAGTTGAGCTGCATTGCATTTAAATGCACACAATCCGGCCTCAAAGGTTTGCCCTTCTCCAACTCCAGATCTGTAGATCAGACCACCAAACTCCCATTATTTGCGATGAACTTACCCACCACCTTATTTATCTTTGCCCTGGCTTTACTCAGGCTCTGTTCCAATCTGGCGTGCCTCCAAACTCATCGTGCCACAATGTTGGACCATATTATGGTGATCTTTAGAAATCAGCTCTACAGTCTCAGCATATCAATTCTCAAATCCATCATCATAGCTCTAGAGGTTTTAAATCCCAAATCATTCCCACCCGTTTGTATCACTAAGATGTTCGGCATACTGTCCAGCCCTGCATAATATTATATCTCTGGCAGCAACCAACTACAAACCAGGCCTCCAGTCTCAAGCCATCTAATTTGGGCCTCTGATCTATCCAGACCCATTTATCTTCCGGTCAAACATGTATCAGCTCCCACTCTTCCCCAATAAATATAGGACTGTTCTTTGAACCACACCAAGCATGGACCCACACCTGGAAAAGCACACCACAATAAATACACACCTACCCAAAATTACTTTCAAGGACAATACATGAAGCACAAGCCAGTAACCCCATTGTCTGATCGCTGGCACTATCTGCTGGGACCCCCAGTGATCCTAAGAACTGTGTCCCTGAATGCTCCTATGAATAGGGCCACAGAGCGTAAGGGGGGAGTGATGCACTCGGCAATCTCCACCTATTCCATAGAAGTCATGCATGTGCAAAGCTACTCCATACAGGGGCACAGTTGTCTGGATTGCGGGGGGGGGGGGGGGTCCTAATAGTCAACCACTCAGCAATCAGACATTTATCCAGATTTTAGATAAATGTCTTTGATTGTAAAACCTCTTCTTTCCTAGCCCCTAAATTTAAGTTAAAAATGAACTCAACTTTAATATAAATGGAAGCATCTTTCTAATTTAACTTCATTGCTTGTTTCTATCTTCACTAGAAATTGTAGAATCTCTTCTCAACAAGCAGGACTGTCAGTAATTTAGCTGTACAACTGCTCTAAGTGAGTTTTAGGTCCTGTTGACTTGTCACATTCTCTAGTACAGTTCAGTTTATAATACACATGGGTATCTTTGACTGCTTAGAACATTTACACTTGTATACTTAACCCCTTAAAGGCCAGAGTGTTTTGGGCCTAAAGGCCCATTTAGACACAACGATTATTGCTCAAAATTAACTCAAAATCCATCTTTTGAGCGATAATCGTTGTGTGTGAATGTACTCATCTTTTAGTTTTCTGCCGAACAATGGATTTCAGTTCGGCTTGAAATCGGTTGTTCAGCAGAACAGCTGATGAGATGGAGCACATGCTGTGTTCTGCCCGGGGAGTGCTGATTACAGCTGATTACATTGTCTCAGCTGTAATCAGCACAGCAGAACAAGGAGAATTTATTCAGAGAACAGCGGGCGGTCCTCTGAATAAATTCAGCTCCCATCGACTCACACACTACTAATTGGTACTAATAGGCATTAGTACCAATTAGTAGATTATGTAAAATGATTGGTCAAAAGCCATCTTTTGAGCAATCATCTTTGTCTCTAAATGCACTTTTTAATGATTTCATGCATGCGATGATTTAATGGACCTATTTTTTTTCTTGGGCTACCTAAGTTATTTTTGCTGCTTTTTACATGACACGTAGAACTATTTTTATACCTTTTTTACTGAAATGTTTTCCCTTTTTGTTTTATTCAGGGTAATATGTACCAAAAGTAAGAGATACATTTATTTATTTTTTTCTTAATTTACAATTTTTTATTTTAAAATTTGTGTTTTTACATTAAAATAAAGTGCAGGAATTCTATCAGAAAGGTGAAATTTTAAAAACCATATGGAGGGGTTATGAAAAGAAAAGTAGCATAAAAAGTTTACATTTTTGGCACAATCCGCTTTTGCATAAAAAATTATTTACCTGCTCAGTAGAGCAAAAGCAACAATTAAAAAAATCCATATAACAGAGACTTCTCTATACAAAGAGATAAAGTCTCTAGCAGCCAGTCAGATACTATAATAGACAACAAATCAGTATTAGAAAAAGTATTAGTGCAGCGACCAAACCGTGGGAAAAATATATGATATATTCTCAGGCTATTCCGGGCATCCAACCAGATACAACACCCAGCAATAGTATGCTTATAGATTATTTCATCAGCTAATCAAATCTATCTCCGTAAAGAGGCTGTCAGAGAAGTGCTGGAAAAAGAAATCAATATAGTATAATATAAGAGAGTGTATGAAATAAGTAATTAGATAATTAAACTCATCAAATGACAGCAGAAAACGAAAAACCCTCTTTCAGTCCAATAGCGCTCCTGTTGTAAAGCCTGAATATCCATTCAGCCTCTTCTCTGATCAGGGCTGTCATTGCGGCGCTGTTTTCATCGTAGCCCCGTTCTTTTCCCCGATGACACTTAGTTAGACAAAACATGTCGGAGGGCTAATGGTTATATTTTAGCTCAGGGCTTTATTGCTGCTCTGTACATACAGGTGGGGCACTGGTGTAACTATAGGGGATGCAAGGGGTGTGGTTGCACCCGGGTTCAGGAGCCTTAGGGGCCCCATAAGGCCTCTCTTCTCCATATAGGGAGCCCAGTACTATGAATAAAGCATTATAGTTGGGGGCTGTGTTAGAGGTTTTACATTGGGGCCCAGGAGCTTGAAGTTATGCCCCCAAGCCTTTAGCTACGCCCCTGATGTGGGGGATTGTGGCCGGCATTCAATGCCTGCATATTCTAGCATGATAGGAGTCAGCTGGGTGACCTCCCAATTCCTATACCATTATGGCATGCTCCATGCATACTTTAGTCTATAGGAGCAGAAGGAGTCTTTTCATTTTAATATCTTCATAGGTGTTTTATTTCACTTCTATAAGGAAGGTTATGTTTTACTTGGGTGGGGGTCATAACCAACAGGCTTTTGGATGTCTTGTGACAAATTTGTTTGTCTATTTGTATTTTTGAATGACACAATTTTGGGTTATATACTGGCAGTAGCACCACAGCTGCCCAATGCAAGGAGCCGCCCTAGGCACTGGCCCTCTAGTGCCTAGTAGCAAAAATGGCCCAGAATGGACATTGTGGCAGAATACGATGAACATGATTATACTGTAAGTCAGGAAAATTCGTTGGGGGTTGTTGGTATATATCAGGCGATGGATCTAGCATCAAAACCACATGTAATCATTATATAAGGCTCCTATAGTGTTGATAACGTCACCGATAGCTAAGGGTTTTCTTCAATTAGACTAAATTAATGCGTTGCACATCAGGAGTCTTTATATTGTATACAGAAATACAAGTTGCCGGTACGGCACAGAAATGTGTTGCCACTGAAGCATTTATTCTCATCAGCGGACCCCTGTCAGTGTGCCTTTAGACCCCTTGCTTCTTCTCTCCGCTCCTCTCATTAGCAGTGGTCCAGGCAGCCTCACCACCAGGCCATCAGGCCAGTCAATGCATAGAGAGCTGACTGCTATTATGGGAAGAGAAGAATAATGCTAACCTACAACCAGCTAAACCAGTGAGAAAAAGAAAATGATCCAGTAGCTAATATCCTAAGCCAACGAGCCCCAGTATGAGGGGATTCTGGGGATTCGATTTAATTAACTGACTGGACATATTCATGAAAGAAAACAGGAAAGTTTTAGATGCTTTTGCATAAGCTAAAAGTAAGCCTCTGAAGTTTAAGCACTATTTAAAAAAGGTGAGGATAAGTTTCTCGCTCGGTACATTATCACCATGTAGATAATCGTGTATTCATTGCTAATTGGAAATTTAGCTTAGAGTATGTGACAGAGCGGTTTCTGAAAGAACTGTTGCAGTCTAAAAAATCTGGGGTATACCTTGTACCATAACAAGTCATGTTCCTGTTACTTGTAGATTTCTGCTAACTCCAAGTGTAATTCAGCGTCTAGCGCATTCACAAATGTTCTCTCATCTGTACTAGAACGTTTGCTCTGTCACTGCAGGGTAGACATCATGTAGAGCAAATAGCCTTTTCTCCCACAAACACAATATTTACACCAATTTTTATAAAATATGTATTTCACGGTTTTTATACCATAAAATGCAAAAGTACATTTTTGGAAAAACATTCCGGGGCGGACAGGCCATTGAACCCACCGGGAAAAATCCTGGTTGTCTGGTAGGGTCCTGGGGCTAGTGTTGCAGCAGACACTTTCAGTTTTGAAAAAACCTTGCTTAGGAAGTGCCTAAATAAAAAAAAAACATATGCTCTCCTGAGTAGATCCTTCATCGCATGATCCGTAGAGACCGTGAACCAGAAGGATCGACACAGGTGATGATATGTGTTTTTTTATTTATTTTATATACACATCTGTCATTGTAAAAAGGTTTTGACTCCAGAGCCTGAGATGGACAATCTTCGGTATAGAGGGGCTCAATGACGTACTAAAAGATGATTGGGAAAATAAGTTTGATATACATCACAAGACTATGGTTAAGGGCTTTTGATGATTCAGAGAAACTTAAAAATTGCTGGATATGAACATATAGCCCCATAGCTGCAAACACTATTCCTGAAAAGTACTTAGGTGCTGCATACCAAATCTCTTCAAGGTTTGTAAGAAGGGAACTAAGACATTTATCAGACAACATCCTAATGAAGATGCCTACCAAATGAGACACCAAAAGTCACAGTCTACTCAACTATGAGAATTTCCCTCAGCCCTGAGGAACACTGGACTGGGAAATAAGGGGAATATAGGTCCTCACTCAGGAATAGCCTGGTGTGATGAAAAATTCACTTCTCGGAATAAGCCTAAGGCTTCTTTCTGGCAAGCATATATCGGCCGCCGTTTTTACGGCTGGCCGATATACGCTACGTTGGTAGAGATAAAACTGGTGAACGGCGCACAAATCAAACGTTTGTGCACTTGTTCAGACGGCATGGGTCCCGGCTCATATATGCCAAGACTACCATGCCATCACCCCTTTCTCCTCCCTCCCCATCGCAGGCTTACCTCTGCTCTCCTCCCCGCTTGTTCTTTGCAATGGGAGGGGGCGGAGCTAAGCGCTGTCCCATCCCGCCTTCTCCTATTGATAGCTATGGACAAGGGACGAGGAAAGGGTTGGGAGCTTAGCACTGCCCACGTCTCGCGCTTGTGCACAGCCTGCAATCGAAGGAGGCAGGATGAGCTGCCGCTTAGCTTCACCCCTGTCCCACCCCCTCTCATTGCAAAGAGCCAGCGGGAAGGAGAGCAAAGGTGAGCCTGCACAGGGGAAGGAGAGCAGAGGGAGGGAGTTTAGCAGCCATGCTGCTAAAACTTCCTCCCACCTCCGCTCACTATCATGGACTCCCATAGGAGCCCAAGCAGCGGATGACATATTCCAGGATTATCATTTGGGCGCTATATTGGCTAGCTGGGCGCTTTTACATCTCAGGAATACAGCCATGTGATCTGAGCCGATGTACGCTCGTGGGAAAGAGCCCTAAGGGTTAAACCTGGTTAGTAATAATGTATTTAAAAAAAGAGGGGAAAATGTCAGAGTGATTGATCTAAATTGTTTTATATACATTATTCCTTCGGGTTATTGCAATACTGCTTTAGACTTGTAAAAGCAAAAAGAGGAACAGCCACTAGACAGAACTATTTTTGACCTCTCTGAAAGTCTGATTGTGAGCAAAGAAAAGACTTCAGGTTTAGGCTGCATTTCCACGAACGTATATCGGCTTGGTTTTCACACCGAGCCGATATACGTCGTCCTCATGTGCAGGAGGGGGGAGGATGGAAGAGCCAGGAGCAGGAACTGAGCTCCCGCCCCCTCTCTGCCTCCTCTCCACCCCTCTGCACTATTTGCAATGAAAAGAGGTGGGGCGGGGCTAAGTTCCGAGAATTAGCCCCACCCCTGCCCCGCCTCTCCCCATTGCAAATAGTGCAGAGGGGTGGAGGGGAGGCAGAGAGGGGGCGGGAGCTCAGTTCCTGCTCCTGGCTCTTCCATCCTCCACCCCCCTGCACACGAGGACAACGTATATCGGCTCAGCGTGAAAACCGAGCCGATATACGTTCGTGGGAATGCACCCTGAAGGCGTTACTGTATATGGTTTAGATATTCGATTTCCCATAAGATCAATAAATTCATGCATGATATATTATCCTTTAAAATGATTCGCTGACTATATCTATACATGTTGTCAATCAGTGATGGGATAGTTATCGGTGTTGTTAGAGACTGATTGGTTATTATTAGAGATGAGCGAACGTGTTCGTCCGAGCTTGATATTCGTGCGAATATTAGGGTGTTCGGGATGCTCGTTACTCGTAACGAGCACCACGCGATGTTCTGGTTACTTTCAGTTTCCTCTCTGAGACGTTAGCGCGCTTTTCTGGCCAATTAAAAGACAGGGAAGGCATTACAACTTCCCCCTGTGACGTTCAAGCCCTATACCACCCCCCTGCTGTGAGTGGCTGGGGAGATCTGATGTCACCCGAGTATAAAAATCGGCCCCTCCCGCGGCTCGCCATACATGCCTTGTGACTTAGCTGAGGGAAAGTGCTGCTGCTGGTGCTGCTGTAGGGAGAGCGTTAGGAGTCAGTGTAGGCTTCAAGAACCCCAACGGTCCTTCTCAGGGCCACATCTAATAGTGTGCAGTACTGTGTTAGCACTGTATTTTTTTTTTTTCCAAAATTGGATCTGCAGAGCATTGCGCCCTGCAATAGGGACAGAAGTGGTGGTTAGGCAGGGAGAGTGTTAGCAGTGAGTGTAGGCTTCAAAAACCCCAACGGTCCTTTCTAGGGCCACATCTATCCGTGTGCAGTACTGTCCAGGCTGCTGTTAGCAGTGTTGCATATTTTTTTTTCTTTCTCAAAACCGGCTGTGCAGACCATTGCACCCGGCATTAATACTACAGGGATAGAATTGTGTAGGCAGGGCCAGAAGACATACATTATTCATTGAATAGACGCAGTGTGGCTTTTCCTTTGAAAAACAAGGGAAAAAATTCTATTTCGCCTGCCTCTGACAGTCCTCAGGGCTCTGGGTACGTGTGTGCTGCGTGCAGAACGTTAAAAAAAATCAGACGCAGCCAGCTACGTTTTACTGCAGGCTTGCGCCAATTTTTTTCCTGCATGGGAAATCCCTGATCTGCTGTAGCGAATAACTTTGCATCACTGCAGTTCTCTGACACATTTGCAGGGCCACAACACAGTTATTAAACTTAGTAGTATTCATTGAATACACGCAGTGTGGCTTGTCCTTTGAAAAACAAGGGAAAAAATTCTATTTTGGCTGCAGGCTTGCGCCAATTTTTTTCCTGCATGGGAAATCCCTGATCTGCTGTAGCGAATAACTTTGCATCACTGCAGTTCTCTGACACATTTGCAGGGCCACAACACAGTTATTAAACTTAGTAGTATTCATTGAATACACGCAGTGTGGCTTGTCCTTTGAAAAACAAGGGAAAAAATTCTATTTTGGCTGCAGGCTTGCGCCAATTTCTTTCCTGGCTTGGAAATCACTGGTAATACAGCATGCTGAGGGGTAGGGGTAGGCCTAGAGGACGTGGACGCGGCCGAGGACGCGTAGGCCCAAGTGAGGGTGTGGGCACAGGCCGAGCTCCTGATCCAGGTGTGTCGCAGCCGACTGCTGCGTGATTAGGAGAGAGGCACGTTTCTGGCGTCCCCACATTCATCGCCCAATTAATGGGTCCACGCGGGAGACCTTTATTAGAAAATGAGCAGTGTGAGCAGGTCCTGTCGTGGATGGCAGAAAGTGCTTCGAGCAAGCTATCATCCACCCACAGTTCTGCGCCGTCCAGTGCTGCAAATCCAAATCCTCTGGCTGCTACTCCTCCTTCCTCCCAGCCTCCTCACTCCACTACAATGACACATGCTCAGGAGCGGGCAGACTCCCAGGAACTGTTCTCGGGCCCCTGCTCAGATTGGGCAGCAGTGGTTCCTCTTCCACCAGAGGAGTTTATCATCACTGATACCCAACCATTGGAAAGTTCCCGGGGTCCGGGGGATGAGGCTGGGGACTTCCGGCAACTGTCTCAAGACCTTTCAGTGGGTGAGGAGGACGATGACGATGAGACACAGTTGTCTTGCAGTGAGGTAGTAGTAAGGGCAGTAAGTCCGAGGGAGGAGCGCACAGAGGATTCGGAGGAAGAGCAGCAGGACGATGAGGTAACTGACCCCACCTGGTGTGCAACGCCTACACAGGACAGGTCTTCAGAGGGGGAGGCACGGGCAGCAGCAGGGCAGGTTGCAAGAGGCAGTGCGGTGTCCAGGGGTAGAGGCAGGGCCAGACCAAATAATCCACCAACTGTTTCCCAAAGCACACCCTCGCGCCATGCCACCCTGCAGAGGCCGAGGTGCTCTAAGGTCTGGCAGTTTTTCACAGAGACGCCTGACGACCGACGAACAGTGGTGTGCAACCTTTGTCGCGCCAAGATCAGCCGGGGAGCCACCACCAACAGCCTCACCACCACCAGCATGCGCAGACATATGATGGCCAAGCACCCCACAAGGTGGGACGAAGGCCGTTCACCGCCTCCGGTTTGCACCGCTGCCTCTCCCCCTGTGCCCCAACCTGCCACTGAGATCCAACCCCGCTCTGAGGACACAGGCACTACCGTCTCCTGGCCTGCACCCACACCCTCACCTCCGCTGTCCTCGGCCCCATCCACCAATGTCTCGCACCGCACCATCCAGCCGTCGCTAGCGCAAGTGTTTGAGCGCAAGCGCAAGTACGCTGCCACGCACCCGCACGCTCAAGCGTTAACCGTCCACATAGCCAAATTTATCAGCCTTGAGATGCTGCCGTATAGGGTTGTGGAAACGGAGTCCTTCAAAAGTATGATGGAGGCGGCTGCCCCGCGCTACTCAGTTCCCAGCCCTGCACGACCACGTCTCCCGCAACATTGTACGCGCCCTCACCAACGCGGTTACTGCCAAGGTCCACTTAACAACGGACACGTGGACAAGCACAGGCGGGCAGAGCCACTATATCTCCCTGACGGCACATTGGGTGAATTTAGTGGAGGCTGGGACCGAGTCAGAGCCTGGGACCGCTCACGTCCTACCCACCCCCAGAATTGCGGGCCCCAGCTCGGTGCTGGTATCTGCGGCGGTGTATGCTTCCTCCACTAAAGCACCCTCCTCCTCCTCCTCCTCCTCCGCAACCTCTGTCTCGCAATCAAGATGTGTCAGCAGCAGCAGCACGTCGCCAGCAGTCGGTGTCGCGCGGTGTGGCAGCACAGCGGTGGGCAAGCGTCAGCAGGCCGTGCTGAAACTACTCAGCTTAGGAGCTTAGCTAAGGTATGCCATGCTAATGAGGGCTTTTCAGAAGTAAAAGTTGTTGGGAGGGTGGGGGCCCCACTCTTGCCGGTATTGTGGCTTAATAGTGGGACCTGTGAACTTGAGATGCAGCCCAACATGTAGCCCCTTGCCTGCCCTATCCGTTTCTGTGTCGTTTCCATCACTTTCTTGAATTGCCTAGATTTTCACACATGAAAACCTTAGCGAGCATCGGCGAAATACAAAAATGCTCGGGTCGCCCATTGACTTCAATGGGGTTCGTTACTCGAAACGAACCCTCGAGCATCGCGATAAATTCGTCCCGAGTAACGAGCACCCGAGCATTTTGGTGCTCGCTCATCTCTAGTTATTATTTCTCATTTGTCTATAAATTACAAAAAAGGGAAATTCTTTTTAGAAGAGCCGTGAGCTGTGATTCAGCACACTTCTGCGTTGTGTCCAAGTTCTTCTTCAGTGCACTGTACAGATAATTAGGCGTACCTGATTGATAAGGCTACGATACCCTTTGAGTATTATCCAAATTGAACCTAATCGGCTAACAAGAGTGATGTCCAAGGAGGACATAAGTTTCACATCAGAAGCACAGTCAATAAAAGGCCAGCAGCCCCGGTCTGTGCTTCGGAAGTATAATGCAGCCGCCAAAGGTCACCAGCTGTCTGTAGCACTGCTAGTAAATCAGAAGATAGGAAGACCCTCACTGTCTAATGAGCTTGCAACAGCCACTGAGGTCCTGTGGTGTCTAAAGGGCTGATGGAAAATCAAACACAGTCAGACTCCAGTCCTTCACCTCAATTAACAATAGTGGCAGGCAATGTGTGTATGTATGTAGTAGCCCCCAAACAGCACCAGTAGCTTTTCTATAAAGTAGCTAGAAGAGTGTCCCATATAAAGTGCCAGCATTATTTTTTTCCTTTGGTGTTAAAAAAGAATAAATAACAATAGTATGTTATTATCTCAATGTGCTGCCATATTGGCACCAGTAATAAAAGAGTCCAATGAGCATATCCTATCTAATTGTGCTACCTAAAATTGACCCCGCGTTCCGAAACAAACGAACATGGTGGCATGACTTTTCTGACTACCTGATGTACACCGTGCTTTGGTATTGCATTGGTAGTCCAAGACACTACACTCTATTCTGATTGGCCAGTGCTGCTCATTTGAGCAACACTGACCAATCGGAGCAGCTTGTTAGGGAATTTATGCTGCTCGAAACGCTGTCAACATGAAATGCCGACATGCTCCCACATTACAGATATCTGTGCTACTGTGTGTCGAATTTAAGTGTCAATCAGAAAAAACATAATAAAAAGCAGTCGGGAGAAGAATCTTCAGTGATTTACAGCTGGATTCTCCCCATCCAGCTCAACTAGATTGACAGGTCTCTCCCTATTTGTGTACATTATAGGGAGTGACCAAGTGTGCATGTGGTTCTAATGGTGAGAGAAGAGTAACTGTGCTTTTAGACGGAACGATTACCTTGGTCACCAGCGAAAATCTTTCTGACTTGAAAATAGGTATTTCTTAATCATTTTATTATGGAAGAAATGAAAATGACATTGAAAGCTTTGAGGTAGCTCTTGGCTCTGAGATGAAGCCCATTTGAGTTGGACTCATGAAGAACTTTGTAAAGGGGATGAACCAGGGTGGAAAAGCTTTCCAGGACCTCAGAAGACAATTTCCACAGCTCAGTGATGCTAAAGTTAAAGAAGGCATCTTCCTTGGCCCGCAGATTCGTCATCTTCTTAAAGATAAAAACTTTCAGCAAGTTCTTCAGGGTCATGAGAAAGTAGCATGGGAGGCATTTAAAGATGTTGTGCATGGCTTCCTGGGGAATCGAAGAGTTGGCAACTACGTTGAGATTGGGAATAAACTTCTAGAAAAAGTACCATCGATTAGGTTACAACACTTCACTGAACATCCATTTCCTACATTCTCACCTGGACTTCTTCCCTGACAACTGTGGTGCCGTGAGTGACGGACATGGAGAGCAATTCCATCCGCATATATCGAAAATGGAATGACGGTATCAGGGAAAATGGAAGCTTCTCTGCTTGCAGACTACTGTTGAACAGTGGCAAGAGACGCCCCAGAAAAGGAGTACAAGCGACTAGCAGAGAGAATCCGTTCACGTAATTAAGCCCTTTTATTTGAAGTAAGTGTACCTATATAATCAGAGTTAGGCCCACTAAACAAAATATAAGGTCACATTCATTTTCCTCGACCCAAAATTAGGGTAGTTTAGTTATTTTGAGAAAAGAAAGAACTTCAAAGTCTATTTTTAAAATTTTGATTTGAGATTAGTATATCTTAAAAGCCAGAGCCAATAAACAAAATCTAATATTCATATTAATAGTCATATTCGTGTTTCTCGACCCAAAATTAGGGTAGTTTAACTATTTCGAGAAAGAAAAGTGCATTTTTGTTGTCCAGTGTTATCGTTCAAAAAAAATCATTCAAACAAGCAAAAGTAGCATAAACACCATTGTTGGCTCGTTGACTTATCATTCAGTTTAAACTGCGCTAATTGAGTCATACATTAATGGCTGAATGATTCTCATTTGAATGAGACAACGATGTATAAAGAGGCTGCATGAGAGCCAACGAGCCAGCGATGACGTCACTCACTCAGGAGAATCAGCTCATCTACAAGGACGCCAAGATGCTGCTAGACCCCTCCATGGAAGTGGTCTACTAGACGAGTGTTGGAGATGTCCAGAACAGCGCCTGTAAGATTTTTGGTTTGGTCCAGGTATCTGCAGTATTTATCTAGAGTTCCTTTTTTTAAAAAATCTGCATTTTAATGTATCTATTGTTTGTGCTAAACAAACTGTATTCCATTACCTGTTAGAAACAGAAATCATATATTCCTCAGTTGGAGTCACAGATTAATTCTGAAATAATGTTTTACTAACAAGAAATTAAAGGGGTTGTCCCGCGAAAGCAAGTGGGTCTATACACTTCTGTATGGCCATATTAATGCACTTTGTAATGTACATTGTGCATTAATTATGAGCCGTACAGAAGTTATTCACTTACCTGTTCCATTGCTGGCGTCCCCGACTCCATGGTGCCGTCTAATCTTCAGCGTCTAATCGCCCGATTAGACGCGCTTGCGCAGTCCGGTCTTCTCCCTTCTGAATGGGGCCGCTCGTGCCAGAGAGCGGCTCCTCGTAGCTCCGCCCCGTCACGTGTGCCGATTCCAGCCAATCAGGAGGCTGGAATCGGCAATGGACCGCACAGAAGACCTGCGGTCCACCGAGGGTGAAGATCCCGGCGGCCATCTTCACAAGGTAAGTAAGAGCGCGGGGATTCGGGTAAGTACTACCCGGTTTTTTTTTTTCATCCCTGCATCGGGTTTGTCTCGCGCCGAACGGGGGGGGCTATTGAAAAAAAAAAAACGTTTCGGCGCGGGACAACCCCTTTAAGTTGCCATGAGTCTAAAGAGTTTTGCTAAGACAAGCATGTGACAACATGGCATTAATATGTCAAGTGTTAACCCAGAGAATATTCAATGTAAGTTATTCTCAACTGCAGAGGTGGAATGGAGAGTTATCTAATATATATTGACTGGAGTTACATCATTTCTTAATACGCTGTATTGCTATGTTCTGCTAAGCAAAATACTCGTACAGTGTTTTTTTTTTAACTTGTCATTTTATATAGGGTTTTTTTTTACAGCTTTAATGCAAAATTTGACTAAAACACGTTCACCAATAGAAATAGGACCAATAGAAAAAGACAGGTATAATGCTGATCTAATGGAGAAATAGCTCATTAAAGGAGAACATTTATCATACATTGGACAGCTAAATTTGCAGACAGAGAATTTGGACTTTCCTCTAAGTCAACAAATAATTTTGGACAAGGTTTTGCATCACACCAACAGGATATTGGTCAATATTTCAGTTAGAGTCTTTTGCTTCACCAAATCCATTTATAATCAGTAAAATGTGTCTTATTCACCCATAAAGCAAATCTTGAGTTCCTCAGAACTTTGCCACGTCTTGCTTATTACATTTCAGAGATTCTCGGCGTACAGTATAATTACTGTTAGCCCATTCAAGGTCTCCAAGTCCATTATTCATAGCTTTAATACTACACTATCCGACCAAAAGTAATTAGACATCGGAGCAAGAATTAAAGTAGTTTTCTACATATATTAATGCTTAGTAGGGCTCCTATGGCCCTGATAACATCAGATACTCCCTGTGTCATGCTTTCTACTAATGTGATTGTTCTCAGCAAGAGAAACGACGTAATCTTGTAGATATGATACCTTTTAATGGCTAACAAAAATACATGATATAATAATAGCGAGCTTCCGAACCAACGCTGGGTTCTTCTTCAGGCTTAAAGAAGAACCCTGCGTTGGTTCGGAAGCTCGCTATTATTACATCATGTATTTTTGTTAGCCATTAAAAGGTATCATATCTACAAGATTACGTCGTTTCTCTTGCTGAGAACAATCACATTTTGCTCTACTGGCTAACACGGTACCAGATCTTTGTTTTCATTCTACTAATGTCTGATGTTTTCAGCTGGTATTTACCTCCATTCATCCTGCAAATGTTTGGAAGAAGATGCATTGGACTATCTACAATGGTGCAAGGAGCATCAACACTGGATAGTTGAGCAAATGAAGTACATTCTACGGAGCGATGAATCACTCCATCTTCAAATGAGATGGCGGTACCTGGGTGTGCAGGATGTTTAGGGAACGCCTTTTGCTTGAGTGTGTTGTGCAAAGAGTTGAGTACGGCGGAGGCTCCATTATGGCCTAAATTTTCACAGATTTGCTTTAAAGGATCAGAACAGTAACAGAAGTTAAAGGGGTTCTGTCATAAAAAAAAAAAAAAAAAAACAATACTTACCTATTCCTCCCCAGGCAGCTTTCTTACCGCTTCTACTCCTCGTAGGATTTCTGAACCGATGCCCTTCTGATCTACTGATTCTCGGTCCTGTTTTCAGCCATCTAAGATGACTAATGCAATCTTCAGACTACCTAATCCCCACAGTGCACTGGTAGTGTTAGGCTACTAATACACTATACCTACTATCTGATTGGCCCGAGCTGCTCACATGATCAGTTCACAGAGTTCATTAGGTAGCTAGAAAATTGCAATGTCCATCTTGGATGGATGAAAACGTGATCCCCAACAAGCATGTCGGGGGGGCACCTTGGTAGAGAACAACAGAATTTTGACCCAGAAAGCCTTCTCAGAGCCCAATATTAATTTGCCATATTTTCCTCATGTTGGACAATCTAAAATGAAACACTGCATATATTTGTATTCCTTAACAGAGGAATTATGATTCTGTACAAGGAAATCTGAATTTTTTACAGATTTGCTAAAAAGGATCAGAACAGTAAAAGTGACGTAGCATACACTGACCTGCTGGAAGTATGCTGCCCAGAAAGACATTAGATACCAGGAAGAAGAGGATGTGGCTGGAGGCGGCCGGGGGACCTGCAGGAGCCAGGAGAAGATCGGGGAGGAGAAGATGCGGTAAGTAGGCTGCCTGGGGAGGAATAGGTAAGAATTGATTTTTTTTTTTTTAGAATGACAATACCCCTTTAAGGCTGGAAGAGGTATGATATTTTCATTGAGACCTATAGACCTCTACTTACCCTTCAAGTTATCAAAACTTGTAAACTAGTTATATTGTTAATTGTCTGCATGTTTGCTTTTACTGCAAGCAGCGAGCCGCATAATGCTGTGATAAATGTGAATATTTGTTCAATTGCTCTATGTGGGCTGACATCCATCACATCAGCTGTGTGCTGAACAGTCTTTTTTCGGGAAAGGAAATCATTCCAAGAGCTGCAGCTGGAAATTATAGAACTATTGCATAACTTTTTTTTCTGTGAGTAACGTAGAATTCCTGAATATTAAGGAATCCTAATGAGTAGTTAGCTGTAGTGTTAGTTTTCTCATCAGAAGGTTATCTTTGAAACTTGTAGGACAAACAAAAGTCATTGTGAAGCATTGCCATTTATTGACAGAATACCATGTATATGCCAACTCTAGTATACAGCAGTATTGACTATCCCCGTGAAAAGTGTATTGTTTGATAATATTTCCTCCCAATGCAGAAATTCACCGTCATTCAGCCCCACTAGATCGTAGTCAAGAAGTGGAATGTACTGAACAAGAAGGGACATGGGCCCAGTACTGTGTAACAGAGGCGTAACTATAGAGGGTGCAGGAGATGCGGTTGCACCCTGGCCCAGGAGCCTTAGGGGGCCCATAAGGCCTCTCTTCTCCATATAGGGAACCCAGTACTATGAATAAAGCATTATAGTTGGGGGCCCTGTAACAGGTTTTGCATTGGGGCCCAGAAGCTTCAAGTTTAGGTATGGGTACAGGTACAGATACAGATAGAGGGGGGCCCCAGCTCATCTTTTGCATCAGGGCCCCTGAGCCTTTAGTTACGCCCCTGCTGTGTAACTAGCAAGACCAGTTTTGTTTCTGGTACTTTATGACAATATTTATGTGAATTCTGTATGTACTACCTGTTTCCCCAAAAATAAGACCCTGTCTTATATAAATTTCTGCTCCAAAAGAGGCATCAAGTCTTATTTTCAGGGGATGTCTTATTATACTTACCTAGCAGGCTTGGTCCAGGTCCCTCCTGCTGCTCTCTGGAGCTCCGACATGCCGAGCCACGGCATTAATTGGCCAATTCATAAATCCTGCCTCCACAACGTGATGGCTATTATTGGTTCTTCGACCGCTACTCAGCCAATCAGTGCAGTGCTCAATGAACCAATCACAGCCATTGTGTTACTTCTTTGAGCGCTGCATTGATTGGCTGAGCATTGTTTGAGAACCAATCAGAGCCATTGCTTTCTGAAGGTGGGATTTATAAATCCTGTAACCAGGAAGTGATCTTCTGTGGGTGAACAAGGACTGCAGGACACACGGGTAGAGCTCTGGACAGCAGCAGCAGGAGGACCTGGACTAAGCCTGCTAGGTAAGTGTTCCATTTTTTGGTTTTGTAATACAGCTAGGGCTTATTTTTGGGGCAGGGCTTATATTTCCAGTCTCCTCAAAAATTAAGGTTGGGTTTATTTTCGGGGAAACAGGGTATTTATCGGAATGATGTATGCACTTTTTATCAAGGAGCAGTATGGCACTATTAAAGGAAGACTCCTGACTGTTATTCCTAGTACAGGGCCAGAGGGAGCAGACCATGATAAGAGTTTAATAAAGTGTACATGACTTTTCAGATGGCTTTTCAGAATAAACTGCCAAGTATATGTATATGATTTCAAACTTGAAATAGAAGCAAACGGCATTCACCAAATGGATAAGTAAATATTTGACCGCGTTTCCCCTGTGGTAATCAACGGTGCTTTGCCATTATAAGACTATCCAAAATCCACAAAGTAGAATAAACAGGCGGCACTCAATGATATCAAATTCTGTAACACTACTTTATTCCATAAAAATGAGGTATGGACTAAAGTACTGCTACAGAATTTGATGTTTTTTAGCGCCACCTGTTAATTCTTTTCTATTTTTACCCTTTATATAATTTGCAACCTGCATTTTTCACCACTCTCTCTCAGCAGGATCTACATCTTATTCTCACTTCTCTCAGGACTGGTTTGAGGAGCCTGGCTGCTCTGCTGTGTTTCATAGACTGTGCAGAGAACTGCAGATTCTGGTCTCTAATTGTCTGCAAAAGAGAAAAAGAGACATAACATCAAAATGGAAGACATTACAGCAGGACCGAGGAGTGGAGATATGATTTCAGTGACTAAAACACAGCAAACAGTCACTTAATATAAGCTGTAAGTAGTGTGTGTTTGAGTCTCTACTTCTCTCTTTCTCTTCCCCCTCCCTTCTGCTCTCTATACACTCCAATGTGACAATGACTCTTCCCCCTTTACAGGTTCTTGTTCTGTCATCGTTCGGTCTCCACTAACATACATCAACAACTTAGCAGGAAGGGGGACCTCTAGTGGCCAGCACTCTAGAGTAATTTCCAATTTTAAAAAAATGTAATATTAGGTAAATAAAGTAAATAGTAGTTTTGCTAGTTATCACGCTGGCTAATATATAAGCACAAGTTGCTTGAAAAGTTAGTGACCATTTAAAGATTGCTAAAGATTGAATCCCTGTGTCATGCTTCTTCCTCTCACACCGTGCATTTATCAGAACACACTGTATCATTTTTGTCTAGAGGGTTATATTAAAGGGGTTTTCCACAAAAATATTATTAATGACCTATCCTTAGGACAAGTCATCAATAGCTGATGGGCCGGGGCCCACCACTCGGCCATTACAGAGGGTCGGAGCAGCAGCTTCCACTCCGACCCCAGTGCATACTGGCACTGTCAGCGGGAGTCCTGGGCAGCGGGCCCTGGCCAATCAACTATTGATGAACTATCCTAAAGATTGGTCATCAATAATATTTTTGTGGAAAACCCCTTTAACCGGCATTCTAAATTTATCAGGGCACCATATGCACTGTTTATCTGGGCACTGTCTATACTAATTATCTGGACACTATATATTTAGCTGGATGCTGTGTACACTATTTATCTGAGCTTTGGATAGCACTAGAGATGAGCGAACGTACTCAAATAGGGCGATTTTCGCAATCGAGCGACGCTTTTTTCGAGTAACTGACTACTCGGGAGAAAAGATTCGGGGGGCGGCATGGTGGAGCGGAGGGTAGCAGTGGGGAACCGGGGGGAGCTCTCTCTCTCTCCCCCCCCCACTCCCCTCTGCAACCCCCCACTCACGCCCGGCGCCCCCCGAATCTTTTCGCCTGAGTAGTCAGTTACTCAAAAAAAAGCGGTGCTCGATTGCGAAAATCGCCCTATATAAGTACATTCGCTCATCTCAGCTCTCAGCTATTGAATGACAGCTGAGAGCTGCCCCTGATTGGTCCCTGCGCTGAGCCAATCAGAGGCAGCACTCGCTCACCCATTCATGAATTCATGAAAGGGTGAGTGAGAGCTGCCTCTGATTGGTGAGGGCTGTGACCAATCGGACGCAGCCCATTCAGCAGGCGGGGATTTCAAATCCCCGCCTGCTGAATACTACACAGAGCAGTTCAGGAGAACTGCCGGCCGGCCGCGGCTGAACTCCGGCTGCAGGGACAAGGTGAGTATACATATATATATATATAATTTTTTTTTTTTTTTTACACATTTTTGGATGGTTTTCAGGGAAGGGCTTATATTTTTAAGCCCTTCCTGTAAATTCATCCTGCGCTCGCCGGCAGCCCATTGCTTTCAATGGAGCCAACTGTATTGCCGGCTCCATTGAATTTCAATGGGCGGACAGCGCTCCTTTGATCGGGCCCGTTCCGCCGAAAACGCTGCTAGCTGCAGATTTTTCGGCGAATCGTCGCCCCTGGTCACGTGATTTGCGGATGCGCATCCGTCATGCGATCCGCAAATCGCGGCAAAATATGGTCGTCTGACCGAGGCCTAACCCTGTGCCCTTGCAAACTTAAAGAAGTTGCATTGCGGCTTGCAAGTTTCTATGACCATAACCTGAAAATCGCAAGAAATGCAGTGTTTTTGAATTTTCTGAGTAACCCAAGCTTAGCATGCACAGAGAAGAAATCAAGACTTAAAAATAACCAAATGCAAAAATATCTAAATGCAAACAGTACAAAAAAAGGCCCCAAGAAGCTACATAAACGGTTGCAAAGAGGCACCATATAGTGGAATGTTAATGTTGAAATAGACCAAAATGCAATGCAGTGGTGCCCCAACACACGTATCATAAATCTTGGTAGAATGTAAGCAAATGTATACATACCACGGATTCATCTGTTTTATATATTCCGCTTTGTAATGTATAGATCAGGCTTGTTTGACTTTGTTTTTGTTGGCAAGTTTCACTTAAATACAACAAACCGCCTAAAATCACATAGATATAGTATATAGTGCACACGGTACTCTAAATAATTGCAGGGACCTCTGCTCCGCATCTGCTCGCATTTAAATCATTTTTTTAAATTGTCACAAAAGAATTTCAATGATTTCCATATGTTTGTAATCAATGTTCAAGCCTCACTTCTTCATCACTGCACGCTTGTACTTCCATCAGTCGCCTGTAGGTTCCCAGGATAGACACGGTCGCTTGGCATGCACTTACTGATTCAATCACGAGGCGAAATAAGTCCAATTCAGTAAATGTTCTTGAGGATCTCCCGTTACTGATAATAATAATTAGAGATGAGCAAACACCAAAATGCTCGGGTGCTCGTTACTCGGGACGAAATTATCGCGATGCTCGAGGGTTCGTTTCGAATAACGAACCCCATTGAAGTCAATGGGCGACCCGAGCATTTTTGTATTTCGCCGATGCTCGCTAAGGTTTTCATGTGTGAAAATCTGGGCAATTCAAGAAAGTGATGGGAACGACACAGCAACGGATAGGGCAGGCGAGGGGCTACATGTTGGGCTGCATCTCAAGTTCCCAGGTCCCACTATTAAGCCACAATAGCGGCAAGAGTGGGCCCCCCCCTCCCAACAATTTTTACTTCTGAAAAGCCCTCATTAGCAATGCATACCTTAGCTAAGCACCACACTACCTCCAACAAAGCACAATCACTGCCTGCATGACACTCCGCTGCCACTTCTCCTGGGTTACATGCTGCCCAACCCCCCCTGCACGACCCAGTGTCCACAGCGCACACCAAACTGTCCCTGCCCAGCCTTCAGCTGCCCTCATGCCACGCCACACTCATGTCTATTTATAAGTGCGTCTGCCACAGGAAAAGCAGGCACACACTGCAGAGGGTTGGCACGGCTAGGCAGCGACCCGCTTTAAAAGGGGCGGGGCGATAGCCCACAATGCTGTACAGAAGCAATGAGAAATATAATCCTGTGCCACCGCCATCAGGAGCTGCACACGTGGGCATAGCAATGGGGAACTTATGTGCCACACACTATTCATTCTGTCAAGGTGTCTGCATGCCCCAGTCAGACTGGGATTTTTAATTCATAGACACAGGCAGGTACAACTCCCTATTGTGAAGTCCCTGTGGACCGACAGCATGGGTGGCTCCCTGGAACCCACCGGCGGTACATAAAAATATCCCATTGCAGTGCCCATCACAGCTGAGGTAGTAATGTCATGTTTAATGCAGGTGGGCTTCGGCCCACACTGCATGCCCCAATCAGACTGGGGTTCTTTAGAAGTGGAAACAGATGCATTTATAATTCCCTGTGGACCCACAGCATGGGTGGGTGCCAGGAAGCCACCGGCGGTACATAAAAATATCCCATTGCATTGCCCAACACAGCTGAGGTAGTAATGTCGTGCTTAATGCAGGTGGGCTTCGGCCCACACTGCATGCCCCAGTCAGACTGGGGTTCTTTAGAAGTGGAAACAGATGCATTTATAATTCCCTGTGGACCCACAGCATGGGTGGGTGCCAGGAAGCCACCGGCGGTACATAAATATATGGCTTTAATGGCAGCTTTAATGCAGGTGGGCTAAAAATTAATTTGATTACACTGTAGGCGAGGGCCCACAAAAATTGCTGTATCAACAGTACTAATGTACCTCAGAAATAATTGGCCATGCCCAACCAAGATGGCAGGTGAAACCCATTAATCGCTTTGGTTAATGTGGCTTAAGTGGTAACTAGGCCTGGAGGCAGCCCAGTTTAACGAAAAATTGGTTCAAGTTAAAGTTTCAACGCTTTTAAGAGCATTGAAACGTATAAAAATTTTTAAGAAAAATTATATGAGTGAGCCTTGTGGCCCTGAGAAAAATTGCCCGTTCGGCGTGATTACGTGAGGTTTCAGGAGGAGGAGCAGGAGGAGGAGGAGGAATATTATACACAGATTGAGGAAGCAGAAATGTCCCCGTTTTGGATGGTGAGAGAGAACGATGCTTCCATCCGCGGGTGCAGCCTACGTATTGTTTAGGTATCGCTGCTGTCTGCTGGTGGAGAAGAAAAGTCTGGGGAAATCCAGGCTTTGTTCATCTTTATGAGTGTAAGCCTGTCGGCACTGTCGGTTGACAGGCGGGTACGCTTATCTGTGATGGTTAATGTGGCTTAATTTGTAACTAGGCCTGGAGGCAGCCCAGTTAAAATATAAATTGGTTCAGGTGAAAGTTTCAACGCTTTAATGAGCATTGAAACGTATAAAAATTGTTTACAAAAATTATATGACTGAGCCTTGTGGGCCTAAGAAAAATTGCCCGTTCGGCGTGATTACATCAGGTTTCAGGAGGAGGAGCAGGAGGAGGAGGATGAATATTATACACAGATTGATGAAGCTAAAAGGTCCACGTTTTTGATGGTGATAGAGAACAATGCTTCCATCCGCGGGTGCAGCCTACGTATTGTTTAGGTATCGCTGCTGTCCGCTGGTGGAGAAGAGAAGTCTGGTGAAATCCAGGCTTTGTTCATCTTGATGAGTGTAAGCCTGTCGGCACTGTCGGTTGACAGGCGGGTACGCTTATCTGTGATGATTCCCCCAGCCGCACTAAACACCCTCTCTGACAAGACGCTAGCCGCAGGACAAGCAAGCACCTCCAGGGCATACAGCGCGAGTTCAGGCCACGTGTCCAGCTTCGACACCCAGTAGTTGTAGGTGGCAGAGGCGTCAGGGAGGACGGTCGTGCGATCGGCTACGTACTCCCTCACCATCCTTTTACAGTGCTCCCGCCGACTCAGCCTTGACTGGGGAGCGGTGACACAGTCTTGCTGGGGAGCCATAAAGCTGTCCAGGGCCTTAAAGACTGTTGTACTGCCTGTGCTGTACATGCTGCTCGATCTCCGCACCTCCCCTGCTACCTGGCCCTCGGAACTGCGCCTTCTGCCACTAGCTCTGTCGGATGGGACTTTTACCATCAGCTTGTCCGCCAGGGTCCTGTGGTATAGCAACACTCTCAAACCCCTTTCCTCTTCGGGAATGAGAGTGGAAAGGTTCTCCTTATACCGTGGGTCGAGCAGTGTGTACACCCAGTAATCCGTAGTGGCCAGAATGCGTGTAACGCGAGGGTCACGAGAAAGGCATCCTAACATGAAGTCAGCCATGTGTGCCAGGGTACCTGTATGCAACACATGGCTGTCTTCACTAGGAAGATCACTTTCAGGATCCTCCTCCTCCTCCTCAGGCCATACACGCTGAAAGGATGACAGGCAAGCAGCATGGGTACCGTCAGCAGTGGGCCAAGCTGTCTCTTCCCCCTCCTCCTCATCCTCCTCATGCTCCTCCTCCTCCTCCTGAACGCGCTGAGATATAGACAGGAGGGTGCTCTGACTATCCAGCGACATACTGTCTTCCCCCGGCTCTGTTTCCGAGCGCAAAGCGTCTGCCTTTATGCTTTACAGGGAACTTCTCAAGATGCATAGCAGAGGAATGGTGACGCTAATGATTGCAGCATCGCCGCTCACCACCTGGGTAGACTGCTCAAAGTTTCGAAGGACCTGGCAGATGTCTGCCAACCAGGCCCACTCTTCTGAAAATAATTGAGGAGGCTGACTCCCACTGCGCCGCCCATGTTGGAGTTGGTATTCCACTATAGCTCTACGCTGCTCATAGAGCCTGGCCAACATGTGGAGCGTAGAGTTCCACCGTGTGCGCACGTCGCACAGCAGTCGGTGCACTGGCAGAGTAAACCGATGTTGCAGGGTCCGCAGGGTGGCAGCGTCCGTGTGGGACTTGCGGAAATGTGCGCAGAGCCGGCGCACCTTTACGAGCAGGTCTGACAAGCGTGGGTAGCTTTTCAGAAAGCGCTGAACCACCAAATTAAAGACGTGGGCCAGGCATGGCACGTGCGTGAGGCTGCCGAGCTGCAGAGCCGCCACCAGGTTACGGCCGTTGTCACACACGACCATGCCCGGTTGGAGGCTCAGCGGCGCAAGCCAGCGGTCGGTCTGCTCTGTCAGACCCTGCAGCAGTTCGTGGGCCGTGTGCCTCTTATCTCCTAAGCTGAGTAGTTTCAGCACGGCCTGCTGACGCTTGCCCACCGCTGTGGTGCCACGACGCGCGACACCGACTGCTGGCTACGCGCTGCTGACACATCTTGATTGCGAGACAGAGGTTGCGTTGGAGGAGGAGGAGGGTGCTTTAGTGGAGGAAGTATACACCGCCGCAGATACCACCACCGAGCTGGGGCCCGCAATTTTGGGGGTGGGTAGGACGTGAGCGGTCCCAGGCTCTGACTCTGTCCCAGCCTCCACTAAATTCACCCAATGTGCCGTCAGGGAGATATAGTGGCCATGCCCGCCTGTGCTTGTCCACGTGTCCGTTGTTAAGTGGACCTTGGCAGTAACCGCGTTGGTGAGGGCGCGTACAATGTTGCGGGAGACGTGGTCATGCAGGGCTGGGACGGCACATCGGGAAAAGTAGTGGCGACTGGGAACTGAGTAGCGCGGGGCCGCCGCCGCCATCATACTTTTGAAGGACTCCGTTTCCACAACCCTATATGGCAGCTTCTCAAGGCTGATAAATTTGGCTATGTGGACGGTTAACGCTTGAGCGCGCGGGTGCGTGGCGTGCCTTCAGCCAATCACAGCCAATGACAATGATGTCATTGAATGGCTGTGATTGGCTGACGGCGTGTGTTAGCTAATCACAGTAGCTTTCTGGAGGCGGGGATTTCAAGCCCTGTGTCCAGAAAGCAATGCTCTGCCAGAGACCAGGAGGGAGCGACAGCCTGCAGCAGCGCCGCAGAATGCCGGGGGAAGTGAGTAGTGATTTTTATTTTTTGCTCCGCTGTATTCCCGGCGTATAAGGTGACAGTTGGGTAGTCGTCTTATACGCCCCGTCGCCTTATACGCCGGTATATACTTACCTTGTCCCGGCAGACGGAGTTCAGCGCGTCCGGCCTACAGTGGGTGTGAAGGGGGTGTGAGTCAGACCTGCCCCCTGATTGGCTCAGCGCTGAGTCTGACTCACACCCCCTTCACACCCACTGCCGGCCGCCGCGGCTGAACTCCGTCTGCCGGGACAAGGTAAGTATATATATATATATATATATATATATATATATTTTTTTTTTTTTTTTTTTTTTAATTTTAACACATTTCTGGATGAATTGCAGGGGAGGGCTTATATATTTAAGCCCTTCCCAACAATTCATCCCGCGCACGCCGGCAGCCCATTGCTTTCAGTGGAACCTGCTGTATTGCCGGCTCCATTGAATTCAATGAGCAAACATCGTTCTTCTCTGTCACAGCTGTTACAGCTGTGGCAGAGAAGAATGATTTGTCTTCTATATGTTCTCAATGGGGTCGGCGCTGCTGCCGCCGGCCCCATTGAGCGCCTATAGAGAAGAGAACTATGGCCTAAGAAGGACCGTTGGGGTTCTTGATGCCTAAAATACTCCTAACACTCTCCCTATAGCAGCTCCGGCATCAACAGCACTTTCCCTGAACTATGTCAGAATGCATCTGTGGCGAGCCGCGGGCGGGCAGATTTATATACTCGGGTGACACCTGATCTTGCCAGCCACTCACTGCAGGGGGGTGGTATAGGGCTTGAACGTCGCACGGGGAAGTTGTAATGCCTTCCCTGTCTTTCTATTGGCCAGAAAAGCGTGCTAACGTCTCAGAGATGAAAGTAAAAGTAACCCGAACATCGCGTGGTACTCGTCACGAGTAACGAGCATCTCGAACACGCTAATAGTCGAACGAGTATCAAGCTCGGACGAGTACGCTCGCTCATCTCTATTAAACATATATAGCAAACGGCTCAATTTCTGGGCAATGAACCGGCTGGAAAGACGGAAGCGCTATGCAAGCTGGACAATTGGGAATGTAGTCTTTCGTCTACTACTAAGGGTCCTTTTTAGACGAGCCAATTCTCGTTTGAAGGTACGAGTGATGTCACCCAGGGGCATAACTATAGAGGATGCAGGGGATGCGGTTGCACCCGGGCCCAGGAGCCTTAGGGGGCCCATAAGGCCTCTCTTCTCCATATAAGAAGCCCAGTACTATGAATAAAGCCCCGTTCCAGGTTTTGCATTGGGGCCCAGGAGCTTCAAGTTACGCCTCTGATGTCACCACTAGCTTATTGGCTCTCGTGCAGCCTGTTTATACAGGCAGATACATCGTCGGCTCATTCAAATAAGAATCGTTTAGTCTTTCACATTCGCTGTATACGTGATGAGAACGACTGAATGAGCTCTGCTTAATCTGAAAGTTGAGTGAACGAGCCTACAGTGGTATACCTGCATAAAAAGAATGAGGAATGAAGAGTGAACGATTTTCATTCAGTTGTTGATTTGCATCTAGACCAAATGATTATTGTTCACTTTCGGTCGTTTGAACGATTTTTTTTGAACAATAATCATTCTGTCTAAAAACACTTTAAGTGTAAATGGTCCCTTTCTAACACTATTCTGCTTAATTTAAAAAGGTAAAAAAATCCACATTTCTACTGTCTGCTTACCATATATGTTAGAAAAACTCCAGACGTACTTGCTAAAAGTGCCCATAGGGATCCATTTTCAGACGGAGCCCAAAAAAGTGTTCTTTTGTTCTCTGTGTGGCTGGTCTCCATTGTCAGCGCTGAGGATTACACTGCAGCCTGCCCCAGCGCGAGAAACCAGGACATTGCTGTCTTATTGCTTCAGAAAGGCGGGTATGTTGCACTGAAACGCGTTGCAATAAACATTTGAAGAATACAATAAGCTGCTTATCATTTCCTGGGCTCTGGAGCGCGGGGGTACTTTTATACTGAATTTGGATCTCCATTGGGGATTATATTTTTTAACAGGACGTAATAGCGTAGTAGACTACGCTGTTCTCTTCTGAAGTGTCCAGTGAAAAAAGGTACCTGTTAAATGGAGGCCGTTTGTCACAGGAAACAGGGCCGGATCCATAGGGAGAGTGCTAAAAATTGCTTTAGAATTAATAAAGGTATTTGGTAAAGTTATTTGAGCAATGGGAACATCTTTTAATTTTTTAAAAAAGTGATTGGACAACTCTTTCAATCTACCAGTATGTGGAGCTTAAGAGTTTACTGCATACAATTCATACAGTCAATTCAATCATCTAAAACAAATAAGCCTACATGCTTTTTCTTGCCCCACACTTTGACCCCCTTTGCTGTAACTTTGGTGGATGATGTTGGTGTCATTAGATGACACACATGCTCACCGATGCCGTAAAATCATCAGATGTGAGTTTAATACATTCAGGGACTGTCAGGTGGGTTGAAAGTTACAATGTTAGGTCTATGGGTGGCGCTGCTGTGCTTCAGGCATGCGCTGGAATGAGTGAAGCGTTGCTAAGCAACACAGCATACACCGCTAAGCTGCCCCATACACTGCCCAACCAAGAGTGGTAGAGAGAGAGAGCAATAGAGAGACAGAGAGAGAGAGATAAAAAGACAGAGAGACAGTGATAGAGAGCACAATAGAGATACAGAGTGAAAGCGATAGAGAGAGACAGCAATAGAGAGAGCGATACAGACACCTAGAGATAAAGCAATAGATAGTGAGACAGAAAGAGATAGATTGTGAGACAGACAGAGAGAGAAATAGAGAGACTGACAGAGAGCAATAGACAGAAAGCGTGATAGAGAGACAGAAAGAGAGCAATAGAGACAGAAAGAGAGCGATAGAGAAACAGAAAGAGAGCAATAGGGAGACAAAAAGAGAGCGATAGAGAAACAGACCAATAGAGAAACAGACAGAAAGCGAGCAATAGAGAAACAGAGAGAGAACAGTAGAGAGATAGAGAGACAGAGAGAAACAGAGAGAGCATAGGAGAGTGATAGACAGACAAATAGAGAAAGATAGCAATCGATAGAGCGATAGACAGACAGAACGAGAGTGAGAGAGAGACCCCGAGAGAGTGATAGAGAGACCCAGAGAAAGCCATAGAGAGACAGAGAGAGCAATCGAGAGAGTGAGTGACAGACTAAGAGGGACAGAGAGACAGAGTGATACCGAGACATAAAGAGAGAGAGAGACAGAGAGAGAGAAAGACAGACAGAAACAGACAGAGACAAATAGCGAAAGAGACAGATAGAGAGAGAGAAAAGCAGATAATGAGAGAGACAGACAGAGAGAAAGGGACAGACAGAGACAGACAAACAGAGAGAAAGACAGAGAAACAGAGAGAAAGAAAGAGAAACAGAGAGAGTCCTGTAGGCTTTTTTATATTAGATATCTGCTCCAAATACAAAGTGACACTCTAAATAATCACCAACCAAGCAGATTTAGAAGTTCACAACAACCACTTTTGAAACATTGGGTCAATCTAGTAATAATAACAACTATGATAATCTTTATTTGTATAGCGCCAACAAATTCCGCAGCGCTTTCAAAGACAAGGGGATACAGAAAGACAAAAGTACAAAATACAAAAAACACGGTTACATGAAGTAATCAGTTGATGGGAACAATAGGGGTGCGGGTCCTGCTCCAACGAGCTTACATATTACAAATAGTGGGGTGATACAGAAGGTAAAGGGGCTGGAGATGTGCATGGTAGGGCGAGGGGGAGAGTGAGGGATGCTATACACATAGACAATGGTCAGACTTAAGCCGTATAGTAGCTTAATCGGTATGATTACAGGAGGCGGTTGATTGCGGCTAGCAAGAATTGCAGTCAGTAGGACAGGGAGCATGTTATCAGGCAAAGTAAAGAGGGTTTAGTTTAAGGGATATGGTATGCTTCCCTGAAGAGGTGCGTCTTTAGAGCGCGCCTGAAATTTTGTGTGTCAGGGATTGCCCGGGTTGTTTTGGGTAGCTCATTTCAGAGCACTGGTACTACTCTGGAGAAGTCTTGGAGACAGGAATGAGAGGTTCGAATTAAAGGGGTACTTAAAGGGGTAGTCTCGCGGCAGCAAGTTGGGGTATACACTTCTGTATGGCCATATTAATGCACTTTGTAATATACATTGTGCATTAAATATGAGCCATACAGAAGTTATTCACTTACCTGCTCCGTTGCTAGCGTCCTCGTCTCCATGGTTCCGTCTAAATTCGCTGGCAGCTTGCTTTTTTAGACGCGCTTGCGCAGTCTGGTCTTCTCCTTTCAGCACGAGCCGCTTCAGTGTGCTCGCCGCTACAGCTCTTCTGCGCATACGCAGACGAGCTGTCACTGCTCGGGAGCGCGCTGGAGCGGCCATTCTGTACCATCCTCTGTTAGAGGAAGGTGCAGAGCCGCCCAACCCAGCAGCCGAGAAGCCGCCCAGCCGAGAAGCCGTCCAGCCGTCCAGGTAAGTGATGGGCCGGGGGAACTGTCGCTAGACCGGGGGGGGGCTGTCGCTAGGCCGGGGGAACTGTCGCTAGGCCGGGGGGGGGCTGTCGCTAGGCCGGGGGAACTGTCGCTAGGCCGGGGGAACTGTCGCTAGGCCGGGGGAACTGTCGCTAGGCCGGGGGGGGGCTGTCGCTAGGCCGGGGGAACTGTCGCTAGGCCGGGGGGGGGCTGTCGCTAGGCCGGGGGGGGGCTGTCGCTAGGCCGGGGGAACTGTCGCTAGGCCGGGGGAACTGTCGCTAAGCCGGGGGAACTGTCGCTAAGCCGGGGGAACTGTCGCTAAGCCGGGGAAACTGTCGCTAGGCCGGGGAAACTGTCGCTAGGCCGGGGGGGGGCTGTCGCTAGGCCGGGGGAGCTGTCGCTAGGCCGGGGGGGCTGTCGCTAGGCCGGGGGAACTGTCGCTAGGCCGGGGGAACTGTCGCTAGGCCGGGGGGGGCTGTCGCTAGGCCGGGGGAACTGTCGCTAGGCCGGGGGAACTGTCGCTAGGCCGGGGGAACTGTCGCTAGGCCGGGGGAACTGTCGCTAGGCCGGGGGAACTGTCGCTAGGCCGGGGGGGGGGCTGTCGCTGGGTCGGGGGGGCTGCGCCGGTTACCTGCTGCCTGGCGGTGGGTGACTGTGTGCCGTGATCGGCCGCGTTGAATCCAGGGGTCCGGTCGGCGGCTGCGGGGCGTCTGGTTGTCAGGGAGACACAGCTGGTAGCGTCTCGGGAGCGCGCACGTCGGGCTACAGCAAGCGAAAGGAAAAGAGCCGGCGGCCATCTTGGGAAAATTTTTATAAGTTGCTGAAACGCTGGAACTGTAAGTAGAAACCAGCTAGAAAAGTCATTTACAGGGGGGGCTTAGTAATGTATGCTTAATTAGGGGGACTGGGCAAAAAAAAAAATTCACTGCTTCCTCGAGACATCTCCTTTAATCTAATTTCGTTAGCAGAGCGGAGAGCCCGGGCTGGGTGGTGGATTGAGATGAGGGAGGCAATGTACGGTGGTGCTTTACTGTGGAGAGCTTTGTGGATGAAGGTAGTGAGTTTAAATTGAATTCTGTATTTGACAGGCAGCCAGTGCAGTGACCGGCACAGGGCAGAGGCGTCCGAGTAGGGGCTGGACAGGAAGATGAGCCTGGCTGCCGCATTCAGGATGGATTGGAGAGGAAAGAGTCTGGCGCTGGGAGGGCCAATCAGCAGCGAGTTGCAACAATCAAGCCGGGAGTGGATAAGGGCAACAGTGAGTGTTTTTAATGTGTCCACAGTGAGAAAAGGGCGGATTTTTACGATGTTCTTGAGGTGCAGCTGACATGTTCGGGCCACAGATTGCATGTAGGGAGTAAAGGAGAGATCTGAGTTGAATATAACCCCAAGGCAGCGGGCATGCTGTCTGGCAGTTATGGTGGTGCCATCCACTGAGATGGAGATGTCAGGATGAGGTCGGTTAGTGGAGGGTGAAAACACCAGTAGGTCAGTTTTAGAGAGGTTCACTTTTAGGTAGAGAGAGGACATAGTGTTTGAGACAGCAGACAGGCAATCAGTGGCATTCTGGAGGACTGTAGCTGTGATGTTCCGGGAAGAGGTGTATAACTGGGTGTCATCAGCGTAGAGATAGTACTGAAAGCCAAATTTCCCGATGGTTTGTCCAATAGGGGCTGTGTAGATGAAGAAAAGGCGGGGTCTGAGGACCGAGCCCTGGGGACCCCAACAGCAAGGGGAATAGGAGGGGAGGTAGAGCCAGCAAAGCAAACACAGAATGAGCGGGAGATAGGTAGGAGGAGAACCAGGAGAGAGCAGTGTCCTTCAGGCCGATGGAGCGAAGCATACTGAGAAGGAGTTTGTGGCCAGCAGTGTCAAACGCTGCAGAGGGGTTGAGGAGAATCAGTAGGGAGCAGTCGCCCCTCCATTTGGCAGGAGGTCGTTTGACACCTTTGTCATAATAACACAGTTTGCAGCAAACTATTAGCTCTTTCTTGTGGTGATTGCAGGCAGTCAGAATGGTATCTGTTTACAAGGGATTTCTTGCTCTGTGTCAGCAAAATAGAGCTTTGGCCATTGCAAAAAAAAATGTGTTAAAAGAATAAATCAGCAGATAATTTTGCACCTACATGAAGTTACATGGTGGATGTTCTCTCTAATGTTTCCAGTGTAGGAATAGAATGTAAGGAACAGTACAAGGAATACAATAAAGTAAAACCACAAGGGATGTATGAATCATCACTTCATTCTTTTCACAATCACTTCATTCTATTCATTAAATCTTACATAAACCTTAATAGCACCTACGTGGTGTACAGATTCTTACTAGTTGTAATTCCTGTTAGGAGTTCTTATATAATTGAAATCAAAATTAGTCAACCACAATTGCAAATTAGGCTTATTTACCAAATTTATAAACTTTCAGCTGCTTGCAAAACAAACAACGAACACTTTAAAGACCTCGACACAGCTAATATAACAAGCGGTTTCTCTAAATTAAACACAAATCGCCACTTTTAAACTCTCTCATCCTATCTTGACATATATACTGTATTTTCCGCACCAGGGACAGCACAGGGTTAGTGCCGGGCGACGGGGCAGAAGAAGCAGCAGAGATCTGAAAAACCGGAGCTCCATATCACAGCGGTGCTTGTGTGCGAAGGAGGAACGGAAGAAGCCGATTGGTGGGGGCGGGTAAGCAGCAGCAGTTCCCGCCGGCACTGATTGCCAATCAGCGGTATGTAGGGGCGGCAGTGGCAAGGAGAGAAAACTGCTAACTGATTGCACATTTGTTTGTGCAATTGCGCTAACTGAATTGTGGTTGCACGAAAAATTGGTGATCGCGATGAATTTCAGCACATTCGCTCTATAGGACGCGGCGACTTTTTCCACCTGCTTCAGAGGGAAAAAAAGTGCGTCTTATAGAGCGAAAAATACGCTATGTAATCACTATCTAAGTAGCTAGAGTCTATATATGCTCTCCTATAAAGCCAAGCTAAGTCGCCCATTGCAGCTGGGGACCAAGCCACTAAATGTAAAGGCTAAGCTTATAGCCTCAGTATTTTTCCCCAGAGGGTTACTATAGTATCAGAATTATTCAACCCCTTGAATAGAATTCTTAACAAGAGCACACATTTTACAAATTAGATCTTGTCTCAAGCACACTTGATGCAAATAATCAAGGCCTTCATTGGTTGTATCAGGTGTGCTTGAGATAAAACACCTCAAATACCTGCATTGGTTAGAACTATGCTGACTGCAACATTTAATTGCATGTTAGAAAAATGATTAATGGACCTTTTACACAGAACGATTATTGTTCAGAATCGTTAAAATTCCAGCGCTCTGCCGGGAATTTGAACACTATTTTTCCCATATAAATGCATGCAGCGACTGAATGACAGTTGTTCAGTCGCTCAGTTTCTGCATGCAGAAAGCTGAACGACTGGCTGTTCAGTGTAAACTGTCTTTTTTCTGTAAATGGAGGTTGGCAGTTGGAGAGCGCTCCTCGGCCCACTTTGCCTCCATGCTAGCAGGGCTTTGAGCGATGCCTGCAATACTCGCCATGTGTAACGAATATCTGGCCTGAGACTATTGCTTGCAGCGTCCACAAATACCACCAACACCCCTCTGTTCTGACGTGCTGCACCATGTGGATGCCATGGCAGCCTGGGGCCCTCTAAAAGCCCCCAGCACTGTCATGGCTGATTGTCTATTAAGCCATGCCTGTGGTGCAGCTTGATTGTGGTATAATGGTACTGCAGGAGCGATCAAAGGATTGCAAGTTCAAGTCCCCTATGGGGACTAAAAAAGTTGTTTTAAAAAGTTTTATTTATTTTTAGATAACAATAAAAAGTTTGAAAAGTAAAAAAAAACTTTTCCCATAACTAAAAACAAAACACATATTTGGTATCACTGCATTCATAGAAGTCCAATCTATCAAAGCAATGCATCATTTATCCCGCATGGTCAATGTTGTTGAACTAAAAAACAACGCCAAATTTGCATTTTTTGGGTTACCCCATTTCCAAGAAATATCTAGTGAAAAGCGATCAAAAATCCCAATATACTCCAAAATAGTACCAATAGAAAACTACGGGAAATCCTGCAAAAAACGAGCCCTTAAACAACTAGGTCGATGGAAAAAAAACACATTATGGCTGTCCGAAGATGGCAGCAGAAAATAATTTCATGTTTTTCCAAAGATATTTATTTTTTTTAAAATTAGTACAGCAAAAAAACTATATAAATATGTTGTCATTGTCTGAATAGCAGTCTGAATAACGCCGGGCTCACACGGCCGGATGTGGAATCTGCTTGCGGAGGCCCACAGCGGATCCCAGCTGTGAGCCTGGCTGTGACCCTGCGTACAGCCGCGTAATGTACTGCGCATAACTGCCTACTCACACAGGCGGTCATGTGCAGTACACCTTTTTTTTTTGTATTTCCCACATCGTCGCTTAGCGATGACGCGGGAACTCGCAGCCTGTACACAATGTAGTTGCGTATGGGCTGCGGGTATATCCGCGACCATAGAGCACAATGGGCTCTATGTCACGGATATCCGCAGTAAAATAGAACCTGCTGCGTTCTCTTTTCTGCGAGTGAATTACGCAATTCCGACCCACCATGTGAGCGGAATTGTGTAATCCAATGCGATTGATCTGCGTATTACCGCGGATCAGACGCATGCGGAATCCGTAATTCCTATCCGGTCATGTGAGACCGTCCTAAGGTAGATCGCTACCTTTTTATCACGTGACTGGCGACCACTCAACGAGGTCACTGCTCCAAGCTCGCGGCGATCATTGGTCGCTGGGAGCAAGGAGATTTTAAATTTCCTGGGCTCCCCGACTCCTGCGCATGTGTTCGGCGTTTTGCCGGCGGTCGCATGTGCAGAATCTGGGAAAGTTCACAGAGGAGGATCGCGTCGGGGTGCGAATATGGAGGCCTCCGGTAAAACGTTTCATCTCCTCTCACCGATCGCATCGGTGAGGGGAGATGAAGCTTCACCTTTTTTTTACTTTTACGTGATCGCCATTATCCATTGGATAATGGCAATCACATGACCGGGAACCGCTCACCGCGGATCTCTGTGAAATCTCCAGGCTCTCAGCCAAGTTTTGTAGCTAGGAGCAGGGAGATTTTAAATTACTCTGGCAATCCACGGCTTCTGCGCACGCATCCGCCATTTTGGCGGCGGGGGCGTGTGCAGAAGCTGGGGTAAGGTCCGCGGATAAATCCGGAGGCCTTAGGTACGTACTTTCATCCTCCCTCACAGATATAAAATCACAGAGGTGAGGAAAAAGAAAAAACAAACACATTATTCACTGAAAGAGCCAAAAATACAATACCTGAAGGTCTGCAAAGCAGACACAGTCGCCATAGGCACGATCGCCATAAGGCAGGCACAATCGCCACCGGCACAATCGCCATAGGGCAGGCGCAATGGCCTTAAGCCCTGAAGATATGCAGTTAGCCAGACAATAATGTGGAGCAGCTTGTTCTTGGCAGGCTAATATGCAGTCACCCACTCAACCCAGCCCAGATTGGGGAGGAGTGACTGCATATACTAATAGCCTGCACATGTGAACGATACCAAAGATGTCAGCCATAGATGGCTGGTGACCCACCATACAGGATATCAACCCTGGCTGATAGGACAGCGGGTTGCCCTGTATCTCTAAAGTGGGCCACACTGGCTGACATCTTGGGCTCCCCCACCAACTAGCAAACTACATACAAAAATACTAATGCATACTGATAAAATGCGGGTGTTGGTACTGCATTTTGGCCAAAACGCATAGGCTGACGGACCGCGTCGAGGTCACACCGCTTCCGTCAGTACCTACGCTAACTCACGATAAATTACATAAAATCACAGAGGTGAGGAAAAAGAAAAAACAAACACATTATTCACTGAAAGAGCCAAAAATACAATACCTAAAGGTCTGCAAAGCAGACACAGTCGCCATAGGCACGATCGCCATAAGGCAGGCACGATCGCCACCGGCACAACCGCCGTAGGGCAGGCGCAATGGCCTTAAGCCCTGAAGATATGCAGTTAGCCAGACAATAATGTGGAGGAGCAGCTTGTTCCTGGCAGGCTAATATGCAGTCACCCACTCAACCCAGCCCAGATTGGGGAGGAGTGACTGCATATACTAATAGCCTGCACATGTGAACGATACCAAAGATGTCAGCCATAGATGGCTGGTGACTAGAGATGAGCGAACACCAAAATGTTCGGGTGTTCGTTATTCGGAACGAACTTCCCGCGATGCTCGAGGGTTCGTTTCGAACAACGAACCCCATTGAAGTCAATGGGCGACCAGAACATTTTTGTATTTCGCCGATGCTCGCTAAGGTTTTCATGTGTGAAAATCTGGGCAATTCAAGAAAGTGATGGGAATGACACAGTGACAGATAGGGCAGGCGAGGGGCTACATGGTGGGCTGCATCTCAAGTTCACAGGTCCCACTATTAAGCCACAATAGCGGCAAGAGTGCCCCCCCCCCCCACTGTCAGCATAAAGATCGTCCTCCTCTGGCACAGCTGTAACAGCTGTAGCAGAGAAGAACGATGTTTGCCCATTGAATTCAATGGAGCGGCAATACAGCATGTTCCACTGAATGCAATGGGCTGCCCGCGATCGCAGGATGAATGGTCGGAAAGGGGTTAAATATATAACCCCTTTCCTGCAATTCATCCAGAAATGTGATACACTAAAAATATATACCGGCGTATAAGGCGACGGGGCGTATAAGACAACCCCCCAACTGTCACCTTATACGCCGGCAATACAGTGGAGCAAAGAATAAAAAGCATTACTTACGTTTTTAGATGATCTGCGGCGCTCCTGCAGGCTGTCACTCCCTCCTAATCCACGGCAGACAAGCTTTCTCTATGAAAGGCTTTAAATCCCTGCCTCCAGAAAGACACGTGCCTTCAGCCAATCACAGCCAATGACAATGATGTCATTGAATGGCTGTGATTGGCTGTGTTTCTGGAGGCGGGGATTTCAAGGCTTGAAATCCCCGCCTCCAGAAACACAGCCAATCACAGCCATTCAATGACATCATTGTCATTGGCTGTGATTGGCTGAAGGCACGTGTGCTTCTGGAGGCAGGGATTTAAAGTCTTTCGTGGAGAAAGCAATACTCTGCCGTGGACCAGGAGGGAGCGACAGCCTGCAGGAGCGCCGCAGATCATCTAAAAACGTAAGTAATGCTTTTTATTCTTTGCTCCACTGTATTACCGGCGTATAAGGTGACAGTTGGGGGGTCGTCTTATACGCCCCGTCGCCTTATACGCCGGTATATATTTTTAGTGTAACACATTTCTGGATGAATTGCAGGAAAGGGGTTATATATTTAACCCCTTTCCGACCATTCATCCTGCGATCGCCGGCAGCCCATTGCATTCAGTGGAGTCGGCTGTATTGCCGGTTCCATTGAATTCAATGGGCAAACATCGTTCTTCTCTGCTACAGCTGTTACAGCTGTGCCAGAGAAGAAGGATTTGTCTTCTATATGTTCTCAATGGGGTCAGCGCTGCTGCCGCTGGCCCCATTGAGCGCATATAGAATGCATCCATAGCGAACCGCGGGAGGGGCCGACTTTTATGTTCGGGTGACACCTTATCTCCCCAGCCACTCACAGCAGGGGGGTGGTATAGGGCTTAAACGTTGCAGGGGGAAGTTGTAATGCCTTCCCTGTCTTTCAATTGGCCAGAAAAAAGCGCTAACGTCTCAGGGAAGAAAGTTTAAGTAACCCGGACACCGCATGGTGTTCGTTACGGATAACGAACATACCGAACACCCTAATATTCGCACGAATATCAAGCTCGGAAGAACACGTTCGCTCATCTCTACTGGTGACCCACCATACAGGATATCAACCCTGGCTGATATGACAGCGGGTTGCCCTGTATCTCTAAAGTGGGCCACACTGGCTGACATCTTGGGCTCCCCCACCAACTAGCAAACTACATACAAAAATACTAATGCATACTGATAAAATGCGGGTGTAGGTACTGCATTTTGGCCAAAACGCATAGGCTGACGGACCGCGTCGAGGTCACACCGCTTCCGTCAGTACCTACGCTAACTCACGATAAATTACATAAAATCACAGAGGTGAGGAAAAAGAAAAAAACAAACACATTCACTGAAAAAGCCAGAAATACAATACCTGAAGGTCTGCAAAGCAGACACAGTCGCCATAGGCATGATCGCCATAAGGCAGGCACAATCGCGATCGTGCCTATGGCGACCGTGTCTGCTTTGCAGACCTTCAGGTATTGTATTTTTGGCTCTTTCAGTGAATAATGTGTTTGTTTTTTCTTTTTCCTCACCTCTGTGATTTTATGTAATTTATCGTGAGTTAGCGTAGGTACTGACGGAAGCGGTGTGACCTCGACGCGGTCCGTCAGCCTATGCGTTTTGGCCAAAATGCAGTACCAACACCCGCATTTTATCAGTATGCATTAGTATTTTTGTATGTAGTTTGCTAGTTGGTGGGGGAGCCCAAGATGTCAGCCAGTGTGGCCCACTTTAGAGATACAGGGCAACCCGCTGTCATATCAGCAAAGGGTTGATATCCTGTATGGTGAGTCACCAGCCATCTATGGCTGACATCTTTGGTATCGTTCACATGTGCAGGCTATTAGTATATGCAGTCACTCCTCCCCATTCTGGGCTGGGTTGAGTGAGTGACTGCATATTAGCCTGCCAGGAACAAGCTGCTCCACATTATTGTCTGGCTAACTGCATATCTTCAGGGCTTAAGGCCATTGCGCCTGCCCTACGGCGATTGTGCCGGTGGCGATTGTGCCTGCCTTATGGCGATCGTGCCTATGGCGACTGTGTCTGCTTTGCAGACCTTCAGGTATTGTATTTTTGGCTCTTTCAGTGAATAATCCCTCACAGATATGATCCGTGAGGGGAGATGAAATGTAAGCTTTTTAAACTTTTTTTTTTACTTTTTAAAACTTTTTTTTTACTTTTTACACATTTTTTTTTACTTTAAATGATCACTGTTATCCATTGGATAATAGTGATCACATCCTGGGTGACATCCCTCTGCTCCTGGCTACACATGGCAGCCAGGAGCAGAGGGATTTTGAATTTCCCGGGGCTTGAGCCCCTCTGTGCACGCGCCCAATGATTGACATCGGGCGCGCATGAGCAGAGGGGGACTTCGGGCCCCAGAAGACCAGGACCTCGCAGAGGAGCCGAGGTGAGAATTTTCTCCTCCCCTCATGGATCCGATTCATGAGGGGAGGTGAAACTGGCACTTTTTAAAAAACTTTTTAAACTTTTTCGCGATCGCCGCTATCCACTGGATAGTGGCGATCGCGGTCCCTGGTGACATCTCCTGGTTCCCGGCTACCTGAGCCGGGAGCCAGGAGATTTCGAATTTGCCGGGGCTCCCGGCCTTCTGAGCATGCGCGTGACGTCATGCATCTGGCGCGCATGCGCAGAAGAGCGCCACCGGGTTTGGGGGGACCCTTTCACCGTGGCACACATCGGCGTAGGCGGGTGAGTAATTTCAGCTGTCCCTGATGGATCCGATCCATCAGTGCAGCTGAACATTTAACTTTATTTACTTTTTTTCTTACTTTATTGCGATCGGCGCTATCCATTGGATAGCGCCGATCGCATTGCCGGGGGGGGGGGGGACTGCCCGCAGCCCAGGATGACAGCTCCATGCTGTCAGCTACCTGCGAGCACCGACAGCATGGAGCTGTCATGTCCTCAGCCAAGTGGGCATTAATCCTAAGAGGACGCATGTTTCTATGTTCTCTGGAATTAAAGCCCACTTAGTGAGGACGTAGAATCATGATTGGGCCGTCACTAAGGGGTTAAGGGATTTAGCAATGTTGGGTTAGGATTATGCAAGGGTTTAGGGTTACGTTTTTTTGGTTGTACAACTAGAAGCACCATAAACTAAGTTATGGTGCTGGTTTAGGTGATGTGGACTCCAGGGAGACTCTTTTCAGGCTCATACATTCCCCTGTTCCTTTGGTATTCCCCAGCAAAGTTACCGCATGAACAGCCAGCCTGACTCTTTTCAGAAGCCTGTGCATGCGCATGCTCATAGATATGAATGGGAATGCGCATGCACAGCCAGGGACACATGAACAGAAGACTGGGTAAGCTTGAAAAGAGGCCCCCACAGACTCCACCTCACCTAACTATAAAGGCACTATAGTTTATGGTGCTAACAGTTGATGTGAAGTTCCCATACATGTAGGGCGCACATCAGGTGTCTGTACATGGAACGGGCTCAAGAGTTGAGTCCGCCATTTTCGACAGCTGACACTTACCTGTAACAGAGTCTCTTTAAATGCCAATTTCAATTCTGACAACGGCAAGAAAATGCTCCAATCAGCGTCCAACTGTCCCTGCAATGAGATCAGGAGGTGCTATTCAGTTATAATGGCAGCCATGGGCCTCCTGAAGGCTCCCAGGGCAGCATTGAATGATCTATGATGATACTAGGGTATTCCACTATATTTTATGAGTGAGCAAACAATTGCAAGATCACGTCCTCTGTGGGGACTAAAAAATAAGTCAAATAAAGTTTTCCCGATCATTAAAAATTTTATATATACATATACTTAGTTAGTTTAAGAAACTTTTCCCAGTCCAAAAAATGGTATCACCGCATTCGCAAAAGACCAGATAAGTAAACTATCACATTATTAATCCCGCATGGTGAATGCCATCTGTTAAAAATATACACAATGCCAGAATTACGCTTTTTTTGGTCACCCCCCCACCCCCTTCCCATATTCAAGAAAAATTTGAATAAAAAGTGAGCAAAAAGTTATGTACCCTAAAGTGTAATTAATAAAAACTACAGGTTATCCTGCAAAACACAAGCCCTCACATAACACGATTGACGAAAAATAAAAGTTATTGTAATCAAAATATCACGAGAGAAAGCAAATTTTTTGTTTTAAAAACCATTTTTTTAGTAATACATTTAAAAAAACATACAAGTTTGGTTTCACTCTAATCGTACTGACGCACAGAATAAAGGTAACGTGCCATTTTTACTGCACTGTGAATGTCATGATAGCAAACCACCCAAAAATGGTGCAATTGCATTTTTGAAACATTTTCCGCGCTTAACCTTGATATCCCGGTGTTTGTTATTGCAGATGATATCAGCTGAAGTCACATGATCGTGGAAGTCAGAGGCTGCAGCATTACCGCCCGTTCTCCTAGCTCAGTGCTCACATCTTGGGCACCTCCAATTGGTCACAACAATCACACAGATCACAGTGGCACAAAACATAGTTTAACATAGTTACAGCTATCCGGGGAATGATGCCCAGTAGAGATGAGCGAGTATACTCGCTAAGGCACATTACTCGAGCGAGTAGTGCCTTAGCTGAGTATCTCCCCGCTTGTCTCTATTCGGGGGCCGGCGCGGGTGACAGGTGAGTTGCGGCGGGGAGCGGGGGAGAGAGGGAGAGAGAGAGATCTCCCCTCTGTTCCTCCCTGCTCTCCCTCGCCGTCCCCCGCATCTTTAGGGACGAGCGGGGAGATACTCGGCTAAGGCACTACTCGCTCGAGTAATGTGCCTTAGCAAGTATACTCGCTCATCTCTAATGCCAGTAAGCCAGTTTAGCAGCACATTTTATGGTGGGTTAAATGGTTCTATAGAAAAATATAAACTGGCCCATAAAAAACAAGCTCTCATGTAGCTCGGTTGTCGGAAAAAGGAAAAGTGGGCAAGAATAAAAGAAAATGAGAAAATGCAAAAGGGCTGCAGGGGGACGGTGTTTAAGGGGTTTTCCGGAATACTTTTGATGATCTAGCGTTAGGACAAGTCTTCAATAGTTGATCGCCTGTGTTCCACCCTTCAGGATCCCTCTGATTGGAGAGGCTGTAGTGTCTTCTAAGCCCTGTAATGTCATGGTCATGGGTCACATGGCTTGAGAGCAGCTCCCTCTCTGTCAAGTGAATGGGACAGAGCTGCAATACTAGGCACAGCCACTATACAATGTATGGCACTGTGCCTGCTATGGACTAAAATTACAGTGGCACTCATCGAGCACCGCTGCTACTTTAATCAGCTGAGAGGCAAATAGCTTAGTCATAGGTACAAAATAGGACCATCACTATGGGATAAGTGATAGTTACGAATAGTTTTTCTTTGAGAGGCGATTCCTTCTCATACTGGCCTTCGCCATTTCCTTCTGTGCATGCTCTTTCCGGTCATGATATTCATTGACAGTGCTATCCAAAATGGCAAGCTGCTGCTCAACAAAGACTAAGTTTGTCCATATTAACGTGCGCCATCCTGAAGTTTCTATGTTCAGTTGTTGCTCCTTTCACATACACCGGCTTCACTAATTCCTCTTTCTTTTCTTGAGGTCTCCTAGCAACATACATAAAAAATGCAGTGAATACTTATGTTACATGTATGTTACATGTATGTTTTTTGTGCACCCACAGACTTGAATAGACAATTTTGGGCCATGAAAAATGGACCACAAATCACCCATTCAAGTGAATAGGTGCACGAAAAGGTTTGCAGTGAACACGAATACAATGTATGTTCACTGCATTTTTTTACTCTCCCATAGGCTTTCATGGCCAATTTTCGTCCATGATTATGAACCAAAATAGGACATGCTGTTTTTTTTCCCTACACAGCCAATCTGTCAATCTAAAAAAAGTAATAGAAAAAGTGAAACCAGCTCACCCACACCGGATACTATCCTTAAATCTAAGCAGAATGGTGCAGGGAAGGAAGCTGCCTTAGCCATCAATGGATCCAATACCAAAACACAAGATTCTTCCAGCACTCATATGAAGTTAAAAACAAAACTTTTATTATAGCATTCTCAAAAGCTTCCTCATAGAAGCAGATGGAAAAAAAAGGGGAACGATTTACGCGTTTTAAGCCTCACAAACTGGGCTCTTCCTAATAATGTTTGTGAGGCTTGAAACATGTAAAGCGTTGCCCCCTTTTTTCCGTCTGCTTCTATGAGGATGGTTTAAAATGATTTAATAAAAGTTTTATTTTTAACTTTATATGAGTGCTTGAGGAAATCTCATATTTTGCACCATAAAAAAGCCCCTTTGGTTGTTGTTATTAGCCATTTAGTCATTCACTACCCTCGGCGACCCTAAAGCTGAGCTCCCTCCATGTTTTTCGATTTTGCACTGCTTCTTTCAGTTGTGTGATATCCATGCCAGTATCAGCTTTGACAGTATCAGCCATCGTGTCTTTTGGCGGCCAGGTCTTCTTTTGCCACTGATCTGTCTAAGCAGGGGCGTAGCTAAAGGCTCATGGGCTCAGGTGCAAAAGTTTATCTGAGGCCCCCCAATTTCTCTTAACCCCTTAACACAGAGGTGTAACTCGAAGCTCCTGGGCTCCAATGCAAAAACCTGTAACAGGGCCCCCAACTATAATGGTTTATTCATAGTACTGGGCTCCCTATATGGTGAAGAAAGGCCTTATGGGCCCCCTAAGGCTCCTGGGCCAAAATGCAACTGCATCCTCTATAGTTACGCCACTGTGTCCAAGCATTATAGATTTTTCTAGCAAATCTGCTCTCATTGCATGACCAAAATCCGTGAATCTGAATCCGGCCATCATCCCCTCTAGTATATGATTCAGGACTTCTCTGTTTGTTACTCTTAACATCTCAGGCATAAACAGCAGCTTTCACCACCACCACAGCTCAAACACATCAATTCTCATCCTATCAGCTTTTCTCGCAGTCCAGCTTTTACATCCATACATGGCTATAGGGAAAACAATGGTTTGGATATAACAACTGTATTCAATGGATCAATGTTCTGTCACATTTAGTCTGTAAAACATACAAACTGAATACAGACAGAAAATGCTCCTGTGTGAATGGGTCTTCAGAAATGATTGTTGCTTTAAATTTTCATGTGTCAATTAAATATGTTACTTTTCTGATATGGATGGGGAGGAGTCTGTCCATTTTACTGTACTTAATCTTTGGTGCTCCATGTAGTAAAATGCTATGCTAAAAATCCTTTGTGGATTTGAAATGCGTAAGCACTTTTGGTATGTGCACATCATGTCTTTAGATGCACTAATAAAGATGAATTGTTTCTAATTTTTCCTCTCGTGGCGGAGTGTTAAGTGCACTGTTCAGACACAATCCTCTGCTTCTGTGTCTGGCAGGCGAGGGTGTCGTCCTGCTCTCCCTGTTCACTGAACTTTCATTTATTATCTTCCAGCACTCCTAGGGTTTTCTGGGTCTCCTGCTCAGTTGATGCACCATTTCTAATCATCGTCCTATATAGCGGTCCTGGGGCTTTCAGTCAGTGCTGTAGTGTTGTTGTGTGATTCATGTTCATAACTCCATGTTTAGCCGCTGCTCTGGCAGTTACCTTGCTACCTTGCTTTCTACTCGTGTTCTGTGCCCTTGGTTTGTGTATCCAGCTGTCTGTTATCCTCATGAGTCTGCCTCTCTGTTTATCCTTGTCATCCTGTACCTCCTTTGTTCCTGTATGCCCCAGTATTGTTCTGTCCTGTCAGGGTTAGTCCGTACCTAGAGGAAGACCGTGGGGTCATCCCTATCGGGCCAAGTGCTCCGCTTATAGACAGGGGTTTCCCTCTCCTGGTTATTAGTTATAGGCAAGATACTTTTTCTAGTTTCCATCTGCATACGGGGTTCGTACATCCGGTATCTTACCTCCCACGCTGGGGTCGGCTGTCAACCAGGCTGGACTGGATCATGACCGACCAGGTAGGTTAACACAGTGGTTCCACATCCACAGTTGTTACATGGAGTACCATGACTGTTGCTTATGATCTAGGATTACATTGTACATCTCTTCCAGATAACAAGCTACCTTCATTGAGGTCAGTGTAAAATACCGGCCAATACGATAGTCTTGCTTGTAGTTAGCTGAAAAACAGGAATGAATGAACTCTACAGAAACTATTCAATTTCTTGAATAATTCAAATCCATCTAAGAAATATGTACTATTATAATATGTGTTGGCTTGTTATATGAACAACTGCTGGAACGCTCCAATGAAATCATTTAGCAAATCTTTAGAAAAAAATGATAGAATTTTAATTACCAAGCTGCAGAAAACATTAAGAAATGCCACTTCAGTCGAATTATTCATCTACACTTATTAATTTTCCAGTCTTTTTAAATGTCATTTTCCATAAAAGACCTTTTTTATTCTCTGCTGGTAATAGTATATCTTCTTTGTAAGAAGCTATTAGATATATCCTCCTCCTGTAAAAGCAACGAGGGGAAACCTTGGAGTTACTCCTATTCAGACCAAAACACAGCAGTGAATGCGGAGTGGAATAGATTCTAATCAAGGGATTAATTCTAGGTCAACCCGAAAGTTTGTTTCAATCATATTTAATGGAGAATTAGATAAGTACCTTTATTACCGGGAACATTTTAGCTGGATGGGAACTATTCAAAGTGAATCTGTCTTCACTACTGGCCCCTCCTAAACTCCTAAGGGCTCTTTCACACGAGCGTATATCGGCTGCCATTTTCACGTCCGGCTGTTATATGCTACGATCTGATGCATTGGATTTCAATGCATCAGATCACATGGCCGTATTCCGACAGCGTAAAAGCTGGGCCAATATAGCGCTGGGCGCTTGTACGCCGGGCCAAAAAGATAGTCCTGGAACTATCTTACTGGCCGGAATACGTTGGCCGCTGCATGGGCTCTTATGGGAGCCAATGACAGCGGCCAGAGAAGGGAGGTGGGAGGGAGTTTAGCAGCGTGATTGCTAAACTCCCTGCCTCTTCTTTCCTCCCCTCTTTGCTGTTTGCAATGGTAGGGGGCAGAGCTAAGCTCACACCCCTGCCCCGCCCCCTCCGATTGCAGATATCCAGAGGGGAGGAGAGAGGAGGTAAGCCGGCGAGGGGGAGGGAAGGGGGAGACAGCTAAGCTGTCTCTCTATGCCCAACGGCATTGCAGCCTCGGCGTATGCACCAGGGCTGTGCTGTCTGAACAGGTGCATATACATTAGATTTGTGCACTCATTCACGCGTTTTTACGGCGCACGTAAAAACGCCTATGGACGTGTGAAAAGCCCTATTGTTGCTATAAGCACATTAAACATGCACTACAGCTCGTTAATTACAATGCATTACCCAAATCAGTAATATTTCAGAAAAGAACAATAGAAGCTAGGTTGTGATGATACGAATTTATTTAGGCAAGTGAATAAGTATCAGGATCACTGCTAAGGGTCCTTTTACACGGGAAGACTGTTGGAAACTTCAGCGTCCCAGTGACAGCCGCTCCTGTACTTTCACACAGCAGCAATGATCACTCAGCAAATGGAGACAGAGCAGCCGCAGGTCACTTTAGCTGCCCACCTCCATTCACTGTAAACAGGCAGTCATTCACAGATGAACAACTGCCTGTTCACACCGGCCGATCATCCTTTGATTTTTATGCCTGCAGAAAGTGAACGACGAACTAAGTTATCGTTCGTCGTTTAGTCACTGCCGGAACATCACTTTTAGGTTAGTTTAACATGAATGTATGCGCAATTGTGCACGCCTTAGCGAGACCTTTTATAAGCAAGGCTGTTTTGTGCGCAGTGGTGTATTGTACTGCAGTCTTTCTGCATGCAGGGCCTTTTTTTCTTTTGCATGCGGGACGCAAACACACACTGATTGAAATGGCTAATTCGTCCAATGAGTTCCAGATATGTTCTTTTTTCCGTGGGATTACGCAGCGTTTCACATATCTCTTATTTTGCGCAACCAAAGCATTTGCATCAAAATCCAGAAATGTGAACAAACCTATTGAAATTCTATTCTCTGCGTTCTGTGTGCACAAATACGTCCAGAAGGTGCGGCATCACACAAGTGCAAGCGCATCTGCGCCACGTGTTTGCACAATGAGCGTTGTGTATTTGCACACACAAGTGCGTGTTCTACTGCACCTGTTGCACGTACAAAAATCATGCAAACGTGCTCCCATTAATGCAGGAAAATAGAACATGCTGTCTATTTTTTTTTTGCTTGAACGTAATTTGCACGGAACATACATACATGTGAACGAACCTTTTGAAATCAATGGGTTCTATTCACTATGTGTTGCGCACTCACATGTTGACTGTGCAAAATGGTGCGTATTGCGCGCGCAAATTTTGCCCACGCGAAGCCACCCTAAAGGCCCTTTTAGACTTGTTGATTTATTGCTAGAAGGAGCAAATGACATCAGAGTCCACTCAGGAAGCCTGTTTATACCGGCAGACACATCGTTGGCTCGTTCACATGAGAGATCTTCAGTCTTTTACATTCGCTGTACAAGTAAGAACAACTGAATGAGCGCTATTTAAACCAAACGATAAGTGAACGAGGATTTTTATAGCTGCATAAAATGAATGATAAATGAAATGCAAATGATTATCATTCATTTTTGCTCATGTGAACAATTTTTTTGAATGATCTAAAAGCCCCCTATAGGGCTCTTTCATACTGGGGACCTTCACCCGCCCAAATTCAGTGCATCAACTATGCAAAAAACACATAAATGGATGATTTTTGTGCGCACAATTCCCAAGCTTAATTAGCCCTAAAATCACCCATTCACAGCGCTGCTATTTGGGAGCTCATGGACGAGAGAAAGTGAGAGATAGCAGCAGCCTCGAAGTCCCGAACAGCAGGTTTTTAATATATCCCACTGTTAGTACCCACAGGGCTAGAGGGGACTCCCCGAGGGAATTCCCCATAGCAGGGAGAGAGAGGGCAGGGCTAAAGGGGACTGTCAAGGGATTCCATGGTAGCAGGGAGAGAGAGGGCAGGGCCAGAGTGCCCTCTCGCCCCTCCCTTTTTCCCTGCTATGGGGAATTCACTTGCGGTGTCCCCTCTAGCCCCTCCCTCTCTCCCTGCTATGGGAGATTCCCTTGGGGTATTTCTTCTAGCCCCGCCCCCTTTCTCTCCTCCATTATGGGATATTCCCTTGGGGGGGTCCCCTTCAGCCCCGCTTACTCTCTCTCTCCAGGCTGTGAGGGAATTCCCTGTAGCAGGGAGAGAAGGGTTTTCCTGCAGGAGGTAATTACACTGTCATTATGCCTTTTAGCCCTTAAACTACCCATTAACGTCTGTGCCGCTAATGGGTAGTCTAAGGGCTAAAAGGCATAATGACAGTCAGTGTAATTACCTCCCGCAGGGTAACCCTTCTCTCCCGACTATGGGGGAATCCCTCATTCTCCCTTTGGCGGCCGGCTTGCGTAGCCTCCCATAGGAGTCTATAGACACTGCTGAACAGGGCGCACCAAGCACAGGCCAGATCCTGCCTTTCCACGCAGCAGGGATTTCGAGTTGCTGAATTTCAGTCGCTGAGGTCCTTTTTTTGGGTGGAGCGCCTTTTGGGCGCAGCTAAAATTCCTCCGTCTACATGTTCACATAGGAAACCATTGGTTCTAATAGAAGCAATTTTTTGGCGCGCCTACATTGCATCCAAAAGGACGCCTGAGTGAAAGAACCCTTACTCACATTATAACTGACTAGTCTGCCTGTTCCATCCAATTCATTTTGAACACAGAATAAGATTGTTTGCAATTTGCATTTAGAGCCCGGGTGCCATTGCTTCCTGCTGTCAAGTGACATCTGTTTAAAGAAATAATCTGATGCGGCTGTCAGAACACCAGTCATTCTAACAAGTTTATCAGCAAGAGTTTCAGGCATTAGAAGACGTTCTGCGTTCTGCTGACCATTAAAGCCATTCTGTTTAATGCTATGCTCTAAGTAGTATTGGTTGTCAGGGACTGATAAGGGAATCACACAGCACAAGACCTTATCAGCAGTATATAGCAAAGTCCCCAGAGTACATGAGTCCATTGTAATGTGCAGTCACTGGGACCGAGGTATTGCATCCAGTGTTGTCTTAACATGACCAGATTTATGAGCGACGATTAACTACTTCTTGTTCAACGTATTCTTCCATTGAAAACATGTAGGGGGGATTTACTAAAGACTGACCATCATATGCCTTTCTGCAGTGTATTGGAGTAATGCCCCCTTTACCCCGGCCAAGAATCTCATGATTCTCGTTTGCCCAACAAAACGAGCTGGTGACGTCATGACCGTCTCGTCCGCGCCCGGGCAGCCTGCTTAGATTCTCGTTGGGAATCGTGCAGTTCAAGTTCACTAGTCATTCAGTGTTTCACATTCCTACATGAAACAATGACTGATAAACTGCATGGTAAGTGTCCGAGCCGGCGCTGATTTTTATGTTGGCTAAAACTGAATGATGAGCGAGAAGTGCACGGTTCTCATTCGCCACTCAGTCGTTGCCTGCTCTTAAACTCAATGGTTATTATTCAGTTGCGCTAGTTTGGGTGATTTTCTGAACAAATCATTCCATGTAATCGCAGCATAAGGCTGGCTTCATATGCATGTATTTACGCTTGCAATACACAGAGAATAGTGAGTGAGCATTGCCTTTAGTGAGTATCTGCCCACTCGAGACCGAAGGTTCAGGTGCCGGTGCAGGGGAGCGGTGAGTAGCGGCTGTCAGCAGGAGGGAGCGGGGAGGGGGTGGGGAGAGAGGGAGAGAGATCTCCCCTCCGTTCCGCCCCGCTCTCCCCCGTCCCCGCCGCCGGCACTCGAACCTTCAATCTCGAGCGGGCAGGTACTCGCTAAAGGCAATGCTCGCTCGAGCAATTGCCTTTAGCGAGTATACTCGCTCATCTCTAAATAGAACCCATGGGTTCATTCACATTTCCATATTTTGCACGCACATTTCAGTCGTGCAAAAAAATATAGAACACGCTCTATCTTTCTGAGTATTTGGGCACCAAAGGTCCCCATAGAAGTCAACAGGTGGGGGAGGTGGGGGTGCGGAAATGCATGTGTGAAGTACAGCGTAATTGCGCTGGAAAAAGAACACATCTAGAACTAATTAGCCATTTCAAATTGGTGAGTCTGTTTGCCGCACACTAATGAAGCACGCTGATAAGCATGCAAAAAAGACTTGATCAATGCGCGCGTAATTGTGCTTATGCTGGTGTGATGCCGGCCTAAAGGTGGTGGAACACATAGCGATTATCGTTTAAAAGTGCCGGATCATTCAAATTTGAACGATAGTCGTTACATGTAAACCCGGCCTATGATTGAACGATAAGTCATTCACCTATCATTCACTTTGTGCAGGTATAAAGAACATCATTGGCTCATTCGCTAATCGTTTGGTTTAAACATCGATCGTTCAGTCGTTGTTATTCACTGGTACAGCGAGCTCAGCAATCCTGTAAAGAAATAGTAATAAACAATTTATCTTTGTTTTTAAATTGACTGCCCGAGCGAACGAGCGAACTGTGTCGTTGTCTGCTCATTAGCTCGGACAAATGATTAGCGTTTCACGTAAAAGAACCCTAAGATTCGAGCTCTTCTTAGAAAAGTTGACACATTTTTGGCCATCTTTGGACAATCTTACCCCATAAGAGCAAAGCTAGCCATGTGGCGCTCACATATGCCTAGAGCTATACAACTCACCAGGTTTTTAACCCCTTCCCCCTACAGGGCGTAAGTTTACGTCCTGGCAGCAGGGTACTTCCTGCAATAGGGCATAAATTGACGTCCTGGGGATAGCGCGAGATCACTTATGATCTCGCGCTATTCCCAGTAGCCCTGCCATGCCTTATCACAGCGATCATCAGTGCTATACTGTAAGTGCCCCAGAGGGACACAAATTGTGTAAAAAAAAGAAAAGAAAAATGAATAAAAAATAAAAATGTAAAAAAAAAAAGTAAAAAAACCTTTTTTTATGTTTTCTCTCATATTAGCATAAAAAAGGTAAAAAAAAAATTAAAACCCCACATAGTTGGTATTGTCGCATCCGTAACGACGCATACAATAAGCTGCACATGCTTTTGACTGTGCAGGGAAAAAAGCGTTAAAAAAAACTGAGGCAAAATGTCCATTTTTAGCATTTTGCCTCCCAAAAAATGCAATAAAAGTGATCAAAAAAGCCCTATGTACCCTAAAATGAAACCAATAAAAACTACAGCTCATCGCACAAAAAATAAGCCCTCACAGAGCTCCATACATAGAAAATAAAAAAGTTACAGGACTTTGAATGCAGCGATTTAGAAAAAAAAAGAAGTCCAAAAAAAAAGGGTTTTTATTGGAAAAAAGTGGAAAAACCTAAAAAAAATGTAAGCATTTTGGTATTGTTGTAACCGTACCGAGCCGCAGAAAAAATGTATTGTATTATTTATGCTGCATGATTAACGCTGTAAAAAAAAATCTATGGCAGAATTGATGCGTTTTTTCTCCCTGCTATCATAAAAAAAATAATAAAACTTTTACAATATAGTCAATGTACCCAAAAATGGCACTGAGAAAAACCACAGCTCGCCACACAAAAAGCAAGCCCTTATACGGCCGCATCGACGGAAAAGTAAAAAAGTTATGGCTTTTGAAAAATGGAGAAGAAAATCCACCAAAAATCGTTGCGTCCTTAAGCCCAAAATAGGTCATGTCCTTAAGGGGTTAAGCGGCTATAATTAGCTTTTGTAGGGTATTCACCAATTGATACCAGCTTAAACAGGGAGCGGATCCCCGGAGGCGCATCATAAGGCAAACAAGAGCAAAGCTATAGGGGATGCAGAAGTAGCAGTTGCTACCGGCCCCAGGAGCTTTTGGGGGCCCAAAGGCCCCGATATCATATAAGTAAGCACTAGTATTATAAATGACACATGAATGGTTGGGGGGGGGGGGGATGTTACAGATTTTGCATTAGGCCCCTACATTTAGATCTTTTAGAATTCTAGCAAGGCCCCATCTGCTAGGTGTTGCATCAATGGGCTACTTAAGAATCTGAACAATGCATAGGAAAGTAATGGGGTGACCCCCATGCTGAACTTTTGCATCCGGGCCCCTGTGCTTTTAATTACCTCTGATGGCAAAGGTTGTAGAAAAGGAGGCTAAGCACTGTAAAACCTGCCTCTATAGTGTCGACTACCCCCCCCCCCCCCCTGAACAACAACAGTAGGCTGCATGCAGGCAAGTTGTTTCAGAATGGATTCCAGGTTTTCTGCATTCCATTCGACTTCCAGAGGACTCTTAGTGCATGGCGAGTGGCACTCCACTAAATTGCTCATTATCTGACATGTTTGGACATTATATCTACATAGCCTGCTTGATAGATAGAGCAATAGCGGACACGGCATCTAGCCAGACTAGATCTGAAGGGGCCCCCATTGTAGAGCCCGAATCTGAGGTAGCACTTACTGCTTATTCTGATGATAAAAGTACTTTTAATAGAGATGAGCGAACGTACACGGTAAGGCCGATTTCGCAATCGAGCACCGCGATTTTCGAGTACTTCACTACTCGGGTGAAAAGATTTGGGGGTCGCCGGGGGGCGTGGCGTGGCGTGGTGGAGCGGGGGGTAGCAGCGCGGAACAGGGGGGAGCTCTCTCTCTCTCCCTCCCCCCCCCCCACTCCCCTCTGCAACCCCCCGCTCACCCACGGCGCCCCCCGAATCTTTTCACCCGAGTAGTGAAGTAACTCGAAAATCGCGGCGCTCGATTGCAAAATCGGCCTTACTGAGTACGTTCGCTCATCTCTAACTTTTAACAATTATTTGGGGGAGACAAAATGAGCAATGAAATGCTTTTCTATAGCATTGGCTATGCAGGATAAATTGTTGATTGTATGGGTCTTATATGGCTGCGTCGACAGAAAAGTAAAAAAGTTATGGCTTTTAAAAAATGGAGAAGAAAATCCACCAAAAATCGTTGCGTCCTTAAGCCCAAAATAGGCCATGTCCTTAAGGGGTTAAGTGGCTATAATTAGCTTTTGTAGGCTATTCACCAATTGATAGCAGCTTAAACAGAGAGCGGATCCCCGGAGGCGCATCATAAGGCAAACAAGAGCAAAGCTATAGGCGATGCAGAAGTAGCAGTTGCTACCGGCCCCAGGAGCCTTTGGGGGCCCAAAGGCCACGATATCATATAAGTAAGCACTAGTATTATAAATGACACATGGATGGTTGGGGGGGGGGGATGTTACAGATTTTGCATTAGGCCCCTACATTTAGATCTTTTAGAATTCTAGCAAGGCCCCATCTGCTAGGTGTTGCATCAATGGGCTACTTAAGAGACTGAACGATGCATAGGAAAGTAATGGGGTGACCCCCATGCTGAACTTTTGCATCCGGGCCCCTGTGCTTTTAATTACCTCTGATGGCAAAGGTTGTAGAAGAGGAGGCTAAGCACTGTAAAACCTGCCTCTATAGTGTTGACTACCCCCCCGAACAACAACAGTAGGCTGCATGCAGGCAAGTTGTTTCAGAATGGATTCCAGGTTCTCTGCATTCCATTCGACTTACAGAGGACTCTTAGTGCATGGCGAGTGGCACTCCACTAAATTGCTCATTATCTGACATGTTTGGACATTATATCTACATAGCCTGCTTGATAGTTAGAGCAATGGCGGACACGGCATCTAGCCAGACTAGATCTGAAGGGGCCCCCATTGTAGAGCCCGATTCTGAGGTAGCACTTACTGCTTATTCTGATGATAAAAGTACTTTTAACATTTATTTGGGGAGACAAAATGAACAATGACATGCTTTTCTGTAGCATTTGCTATGCAGGATAAAATGTGTTCTTAGTTTATTGTATGGGTCTCTGCACATGCTGTATTACTAAAGAAAAGTGCGGAAAAGGGTTTTTTTTCCATTTTTTTTAACATGAGTTTTAAAAAATATAAATATTTTCATTTCTTTCACCTCTTTTCATTTTCTTTTAGAGAACTTTAACCTGATCGCTCAGATAATACACTGCAATACTTCTGTACTGCAGTGTATTATCGCTATTGATTTACACCAAAAGCCATGCCAGACCCAGAGGCCACTGTTTGGCATCCAGTTGTCATGTTATCCTATCAACCTTTCGCAATTTCATGGCATCATAGAGGGTGCTCCCTTCCTCTGTTAACATCCATACATGTTGTGATCAATATTGATTGTGGTATGTAAAGGGATTGTAGTATGTAAGGTATGTAAAAAAGATTTAAAAATATAGCCCCATAGGTCATGGAAAAAAGCAGCAAAAATCATTTTGGTAGCTGAACAAAAAAAAAATAGGGTAGTCAAACCACCACATGGGTAAAATTCCTAAAAAGTGTCTGGTCTTTCAGGATTGAAACACCCTGGTTCTTAAGAGGTTTAATACGGTCTTTTAGTTACACAGTGTTCCCAGTCAGGCGAAGAGGCAGAAGATGCCAAGCCCTATGGCCGTTGCAACCATATTGCTGGTATGAAGTTTGGAGACACTTAGCAATAGGCGCGGGGTTACAGTGAGGGACATCGTATGTCTCAGTGTAGTGGCCCAGAGTCAGTGGGGCCCCTCCATAATGTTTTATATCTGTGTCTTATTTGTGGAGTGCATCAGATTCATGTGTGCTGGATGTTTGCAGGACTGAAAGGGTTAATGTCTGGTATGTCCTGTCTTTTCTGGAAATGTATTGTTTTGTATGTAGCCTATGTAGTCACGTGATGTTGCTTGTTATTTGTGTTTGCAAGAGGCAATGCAAGTAGTTGAGAAGTAGTTCAAAAGTGGTAGAGAAGTAGTTCAGAAGTATTACAGGAGTGGCACAGAAGGAGAACAGAAAGAGAACAGAAGGAGAGTAGAGTGGAGTTAGTTGATCAGTCAGTGTGAGTCAGTCGGTTGGGTAGTGAAGAGACATGGAGGAGGCCGAGAGATGGTGTTCCATTCCCGCTTGGGCCTACCCTTCAGGAGCAACTTCCCACCGCGACTACTAGCAGGAGTGTGTGTGCCCGGACCTAGAGAAGCTGCGCAAGAACCGCATGCGTCCAGAGAAATAGAGGAGCCGCCAGAGGGTGAGAGGAAACAGTGAGTGAATGTCAGTAGAGAGCGAGAGAAAGAGAGTTACCGAGAGTCTATTGCCTACAGATAACTAGGACTGTAGAGTTATGAGTACCCTATGAATCCTCCCTGCATCACCACTGTGAGAATTGTTTGGATTGTTATAGTTGAAGTAAAGCTACAGAACCAAACATTCCCAGTTCTTGCTCAAGAAAAGATACTCTGTATGCATGGACTATTTTATTTCATCATCAAGCTTCACCACAGAGAACGGAACATTGGCGTCACGAGTGACAAACCAAAATTCAGGTAACCCCAGTTCCTGATTTTCCAAGCACCGCCAGTGGTTAGAGGTTGGGTCCCTAGCTACTTTTAGGGAGGAGACGTAGAGCCCCGTGACAAGGTTAACATCTCTCTACCCCGCTGTCTCCTCGGCTGAGGGCCTGCTCCTTTGACGCTGCATCAGAGGCTGGACAGCCATGGATCTATTTTAATGTTTCCTAATGTGACTTGTTTTGCCATGTCCATTATAAGGATAATAAAGCTTATATTATAAGCTAGTTCTAAACCCAATAGACTGTGTTAGGCTGGCTTTACAACAGCATATGAGCAATTGAATGTGACCCAGTGCAACTTAAGTTGTGCTATGAAAAAGCCTTTTTTGCAAACTTATCAGTGTGTTTTACTGTACTTTTTGGAATTGTAGGGCATGGATTTTTTGTGCATGGGACATTACCATGTTCCAATTTAAATGGCTATTTAGCCTAACGGGTTACGTATGTGTTCTTTTTACAGCGGAATTGTCCAGCGTGTGCTGCGCATGCCTCTGTGCACCCCCATAGACTTCTATGGCGACCTTTGGTGTGTAAATGTGCACAGAAGTAGAGCAAGCTGTGTTCTGTTTTGTGTGCGTATGAATCTTAAAGTGAGAATTTCTTGATGTGCCAGTCAACTTGCCCCTAGTTGTCATAAGTAGTAAGGGTTTGTTTTTTTTTCGACATCTGACTTTTTCAAAGGTACCGGGATGCTGCAAATTGGCAATTTAAAAAAAAATTAGGGGTCTCTAGGATATGGAGAATTCATAGATCACATGACAGTGGCTAAACAAGTTAAAGGGTTACTATAATACAAAAAAGAAAATTCTGACGTGTCATGATTAGAGATAAGCGAGTATACTAGCTAAGGGCAATTACTCGATCGAGCATTGCCCTTAGCGAGTACCTGCCCGCTCGGAAGCAAAGATTCGGCTGCCGGCTGTGGGGAGCTGCGGGGGAGAGAGGTGAGGAGCGGAGGGGAGATCTCTCTCTCTCCCCCCTGCTGACTGCCCCAACTCACCTGTCACTCACGCCGGCCGCCGAACGTTTTCTCTCGACCGGGGAGATACTCGCTAAGGACAATGCTCGATCGAGTAATTGTCCTTAGCGAGTATGCTCGCTCATCTCTAGTCATGATAAAACCCCCACTGATGGCTTGAACAAAGAGGTATGTACAATCTGCTAAGTTCTGTGTCCCTTTGGTTTCAGTCTAAATTTTGAGCTTTCCTTTCTATGCACTTTCTATACCTGTATAGAGCTTGCTTTCCAAGGAGTGTCCAACAGCGGTGCAACTATAATACCTGTAGTAGATGTAGTCGCACCTGAACACTGGAGCCTTAGGAGAACTATAAGCCCTCACTTTCCCAGATGAGGAGACCGGTAGTATGAATGTAGCATTATGTTCATCGTCAATAATATCTCTCCTCTAGAAGTTGTAAGAATCAAATTAAACTTTTTCTGTGTGATTGTAACATTGATATAAGTAAGGGAATACAGTATCAGGGCAATGATACAGTGTGACAATGTTGTGTGGACATTCCTGTGACCCCCTTGTGTTTGCGGCTGAGTACTATCCTGCTGGATGCCTCTTGGAGGCCGCCATGAGAAGAACACATGTGGCTGCAGGATGTCCTGAACATATCGCTGAGCTGTCATTGTCCCTCGTACCACTACTAGGGGTGACCGACTGTTGTATGTGATGCGCCCCCCCAGACCATCACACCAGCAGTGGGGGCAGTGTGCTGCTCCACAGCAAACGTAGAAATGGTGCACTCACTCCTAGGTCTCTAGACACGAACACTGCCGTCATCAGGGCCCAAACTAAACCTGGATTCATCACTGAAGATGACCCGATTCCACTCCGTAGCAATCCAGCTTCATTGTTCACAATACCACTGCAAATGCAAAAAGCAGGAGTTGACCGGCGCAGCTCGAGTAGATGCGCTAATTTCGACCTTGTCACGGAGGTTGCTACTCTGCCTCAAATGGTGGCTCAAGCAGAAGGTGGGATTGTAATGGAACTCAGGGTAAGTACAATTAGTGTGAGTTTGATGTGACGCCAATGATTTTGAATAAAGGTGGTGCAGTTGACAAAATGAAGAGGCACCGTTGGATTACGACTCCCAACTACTGCACCACTCCAGCTTCTCCCTCTCTCTCGCTAGCTGCAGTCCACCCTCCTGCTCCTCTTCCTCTCTGCCGACTGCCCACGCCCCTTGCTTCCACTCTCCTCTTTCCCACGCTCCTCTCTACTCATCCCTGTCACCTGGTCAGTTCCCTCCAATCACATAAATCTACTCCAAAGGAGGGAATGGCCAATGAGGAAATTAGCTGATGGTAGCCAATGAGAGGGGCCACTGTTTGTAGACATACACTTTTACCCAGATTTCAGGGAAAAACTGGGTTCTTTCCAAGAAAGCTCCCTTATATGTCTCCCGAAGGGCTCATAGTGAGGTTCCCAGGACCTATTAGCCCTTTGCCTACCCTGTAGGACCCTCCGGGTCACTACACAAACAGAAGCGATGGTGGGTTGGTGTCAAAGCCAGTAGATGTAATGGGCGGCATGAGAGTAAATGTCCTTCAGCGAAGTGAGTTGAAATGGTTCAGACAGACACAGGGGCCTGTAATGATGGTGTCACCTGTCTCTGGAGGGTGGGCAACAAATATGTTGGAGCTGCTCGTGCTTGTCGAATGATCAGGGGATCCTCTCTACTGGTGGCCTGTCAAGGGCATCCTGAGGCCAGTCACCTTGTGTACCCTCACACATCCACTGGGCCCAACGCCTCCTAACAGTTTCGTCAGGATGGCCTGGGTCAATAACGATATCAGGCCGTGAATGACAAACCATTATCGCTCTCGCCATCCGTGTCTAAGCCCCATGGATGTAAGGCATTTCATGTAAAAACAGCCTCCCATCACTGTGCTGTCATAGCTGCGGCAGAGGATCGTGGAGTTCTCTCATCATTTTCAATGGGGCTGCGATGCGAGATCATGCAGAAAGATAGAAGATCCTCCGATTTGTTTCTTGCATAGCATCACATCGCGGTGCCATGCGGGAAAACCTCACTCAGGTGTTAGACCCTATTCAATAGAATAGGGTTTATATTTGTGTGTCTCACAATGCACAAATCTCGCATGATTTTCCTGCCTATGTGAAGGCGGTCTATGGCAAAAGCTACATAGCAGGACAGAAGCCGCCTGAGGCAAGGGCCAGGCAGCAGCTACTACTGCATAACCCCTTTCCCACTAGGTAATTAAAATACATTCATTTTCACATTCCTTTCCACCTCAATAGGGAACTATAACTCCCAGCATGCTCTAACAACTGTAGACCCTTCTTAAAGCCCGTGTTACATGAATATGTTGGGTAAGCGGTTTGTATGTGGAATATGCAGTGAATAGAACCAATTTATTACAATGGGTTCGTTCACGTAAATGTTTTTTACATGGGCATTTGCGCACACACAAAAACCACGCAGCCATGCTCTATTTTCTTGTGCATTTGTATTGGACATGTATTGGACTAATCAGCTTAATTGAATCGGAGCGTGGTTACGTGTTTTTTTTTGCGCACACAATATGCACATGCATACGCAAATACGTATTATCCATTGGGCAAAAAAAGGGTTAATTAGTCTGATGAGTCCTAGATGTGTTTTTTTACACAGAATTGTGCAGAGACTTCTATTGAGACCGTTGGTGTGCAAATCCGCAGAAAAATAGAGAACGTCCTATTTTTGATTTGACGGCGCAAATCCAATGCTTTACATGGAAGCATGTTGTATAACGAAGCTCTTTAACCTCTGGCTGTCGCTGCGGGCTGGAAGTTGTAAGTTTGCAGTAAATGGAGAGACACGGTTAAAAGTGCGTTTAGACGGAACGATTATCGTTCGCGGTAAAAAAAAAAAATTCTGGCTGTACGAATTCGAACGATAATCCTTCAGTGTGAATACGACAATGATCGAATATAGTGATAGTTCGTAAAAATCATTGTGGGCCCGTTCACTAGTCGTTCGATCTAAATAACGCTCAATCAGTCGTTCTCATCACTTGTACAAGCGAACAACTCCGTTGCGAGCTACGATGTATCTGCTGTATAAACAGGCTGCATGAACGTAGTATGACATCATCACGTGTAAAGGCGCCCTTAGAGACCGCTGTCACACCGTAAGGCTTGGTTCACACAGGGCGGATTTGGCGCGGTTTTGCCACAGAAGAACTGCTTCTGCGGCAAAACCGCTTCAAAGGTTAATTTGGGCTTGCGGATTTTGCTGCGGATTTTCGTGCGGAAAAATCCACAAGCGTTTTTTCCCGCAGCGCTTTTTTACTTTTTGCCGCGGATTTGGCTGCGTCCATAGAGGTCTATGGACAAAAAAGCGCTGCAGAAAAGACCGTACGATGAACATGCTGCATCTTTGAAATGCCACTGCGGCTGTGCGGAAAAAATCCGCACTGTAAGAACAGCTTTTTGGCAAATCTCATTGGTGCTGCAGCGGTTTTGCGGCAGTGCGGATATGCAACAGCAATCCGTGGCAAATCCGCACTGTGTGAACCCAGGCTTCGCTCCTCAGTTACTCCAGTCCAGGCATTCCAGTGTGTCTACTTTGATAGCAATCAGCAGCAACAACTTCCCAGTCCCTTACGTAACATTACTGGTCCGGGCGTGGCGCTACTCTGGCCATTGACTCCTTTGTTCTCTGCAGACTTTCACTTTGCAGCTCTGCCCCCTGTCAGTCACAGATGGAAGTCTGCTCTGTCAGATCTCGCCTGTTCTTCTGCATGTGTCACCGCCAGTGCAGCTCCCTTTATACTCTTCTCCTAAGGATCCCTGGAAGGCGAGGAGCAGCTTTTACCAGGCTGCTTTATTACTTCACCAGCCGTATACTAGAATGGCACGGAGTATTACAGTCATATATCACATCACCTGCTTCCAAAAGATGGAAAACTTTCCTGTTGTTGCTAGACTAAATCCCATGTCCACAATCAAATTTGAAATTGTGGACGATCCGCAATTCAAGCTGCCCATAGGGAGACATGAGTGCCCGCAGGTTAATTAAAGCAAGCAGATTTGTTTTGCGGACCTTCCGCTACATTTTGCTCCAGTTCCCGCACTGACGGCTTCCATTGAAGTCAACAGAGGCCGTCCGATCCGCGGCCTGTCCACAATTGAATTGTGGACGGGCCGCGGATTCCACGGGAAAGCAGGAGATTTAAAAAAAAATCTCTACTGCGCATGTGCGTTGGCCTGCGCTTTCGAAGACATTCGCAGTGAAGACCCAGATAGGTAAGCACGGTCCTCGGCCACGGTCGTATTCTGCTGCGGGCTCCCACATGTGGAATCCAACCCGCCCGTGGACATGGGGCCTAAGGGCTTCACACGGCATATGCGTTTTTGCCCATGCCTCAATGTAACATATATGCACCATGAATAAGGCGTTTTTGCATGTGTATCGGTATATTTTACTGTACTGAGCATGCTTTTTTGTGCACGGGTCACAAGCACGCCCCAATTTAAATGGCTATTGCAGAGGTGTTCTTGTTCCTGCATAATTGCACAACTTCTTTTGCATCCTGTTGCCTATTGTGTTCGCAGTTGACCCCCCCCCCCCTTAGACGTCTAAATGCACACAAAAGTAGAGCATGCTGCTTTTTTTTGCAAGAAGAGGTAATAAGAACGGACCCATCGATATCAATGGTTCTATTCTCTGCCTATCGCACATGTACGCAAAAACATGTGCCATTCCGCCCGTGTAGAGGAGCCCTAAGACATGTATCCAACAATCATACTGCGCGCAGCACAAGATGGGATACTCTCCAGCACGGTAGCGTTGTATCGTGACCATAAGAAGCACGCAGTATTTACTTTAGATTTGAACTAGTTTTTCATAATTCAAGCAGATCAGCTACAATGTTATGCATGAATGGCCGCACACTAATGTAAGTAGACATTCCCCAGTCAATCATGCTGGTACACGTAAAGTGCTTATCTGGATCAGTATGGCTTTGTGTTTGCATGGGGAAAAGGTTTCTGATTCCTTAGGCCGGATTCATGCAAACGTATTTTGACAGCGTTTTGCGCTCAATATACAGTGAATAGAGGCCATTGTTTTCAATGGGTTCATTCACATGCGTGTATTTTGTGCACGCATTTCATTTGCGGGAAAAAAAAAAATGCAGCGTCCTCTGTTTTTCTGTGCATTTATTTGGGAAAATAGCAAATATTGAACTAATTAACTTAATTGTCGATTGCAATGAATGCAGAGTAGGGGGCGTGTTTTCTTTAAATGCAGTAGTTGCTTTTTTGGAGACATAGGGCTCATTCACATGGGCATCAGAATCATGCAGAAGTTAGCAGCGCAAAAAAATTGCGGCTAACTTGCCGAAAAAACACGTGATTGGACGATTTTCCGCGATCAAGTCCCAAGCAGGGCTTCCCTTCATTATTGGAGAGGCCCTTCATCTCAGCAGGCCTGGGGGGATTCCCCAAATGGGAATCCCTCCAGCACTGCTGACATGAAGGCAGTCCCCGGTGATGAAGGGGGTTCCCCCAGGGCTTCCCTTCAGCTCTCTCTCTCTCTCTCTACAGTGAGATGAAGGGGATTCTCCTTGGGCTTCTCTTCATCTCTCTCTCTCCCTGCTGCGGGGAAATCCCTCCATCTCCCTTTGCAGGCGGCTCGCATAGAGTCTCCCATAGGAGTCTATGGAGGCTTCTGCGATTTTCTGCCAAAATATAGGTCAAGACCTATTTCTTTACATGGCAGGGAATTTCCGTCGCTGAATTCCGCTGCTGATGTCCTATCCTTTTTAGCACAACTTTTTTTTTTTTTCCGCGGCTACAAATTGTTCATCTGAAGGTTTCCATAAGAAACTATTGGTTCTATTAGTGGTGAATTTTTTGATACCTGTAACTTAGTTGCAGAAAATCGTCCATGTGGGAGAGGCCATATAGATAGGATTATACCCATCAGAATGAGTTCATTATTAACATGCTCAAATTTTCTTTGATACATTATTAATTTAGTCACCTGCTTTTGAACCCACTCAAGACTGACTTGGGTTTTTAATCAGTCGCCCATCTCTATGTCTGAGCATGTTGGACATGTGACCTCAAACTCTGTTGCTCAGTATTATTTATGGCTCTTAGGCTGGATTCAGAAGACCGTATATCGGCTCGGTTTTCACGCCGAGCCGATATATGTTGTCCTCGTGTGCAGGGGGAGGAGGATGAAAGAGCCAGAAGCAGGAACTGAGCTCCCACCCCCTCTCAGCCTCCTCTCCACCCCTCTGCACTATTTGGCTGTTAGGCCAATTTCACTAACAAATCTCACTCAGATATGAACCCCATTCTTTTGAAATTTGTCATATGCATGAGCAATGCAGTGTTGGAAAAAATCGTCCTATCATTGTTTTCTATGGGCAGTAAAAGACATTGCATGCCATGTGATTTGCACGCAAGTGCCATTCAAGGTTTCCTATTGAAAACAATGCCGCAGCAGAGGATTGCTACTTCACAGAAGTGATGGGAGGTGTCTATGCCAAAAAAATGCTTCGCATCGGCATGAAAACGTACTTTCGCAAGAGCGATATTGGGGCGAGTTTCTCGGCCTGATATCACGCTCGCCCGTGAATAGTTAGCCTAAGGCTGGTTTCACATCTGCGTCGGAACCTACGACCGCTTTTTTTTCTGACCAAAAGCTGGGCGCAAAGCAGATGGACCGCATTATAGTCAATGGGGTCCATCTGGCACTGTTTGATTCTGTCCAGAGACAGTCAGTCAGCTGCAGGGATTCCCCTTACCTGCTCCCCAAATGGATTAGGAAAGCAGAACCCTAGGCACAGGAATGAAACCACCCATATGCAAGCAAAAATAAAAATATACCAGTAACTGTATACATAAGCAATATAATATTTTGTTTCAATTGTGCCTAATTAGGTTACAGAAAGTATAGATTGCAGCATAGGTGTACCGTCATATGTCATAGGGGTCCCAATAGCAACCAGGTACCTTTGAATACCGCATGCTGTTTTTACTTATGTGTTTTTCCTAATTGTGGTTCAAAAGTACAACAATAAATATGAACACACCCTAAGGTCACTCTCACACATGGGTTCAGAAAACGCAGCTTGAAATTGTGGCATTTTTACTAAGCTGCGTTTTTGAAAGCATGGTACAGCATTTGACAGCACTTTTTAATGAACCCCATCATTGTAATGGGTGAGGAGGTGCGTTAAAAAATGCAAAAAATAGAACGGACAGCTCTTGAAAATCACTGCGTTAGAAACACGCAGGTCTGAGTAACCCCATTAAAATCAATAGGAACATTGTACCGCGGTTAGCACAGCGCTCAGGATGCTGCGCTAATAGCAGTAAAAAGCTGTGTGTGAGAGTAGCCTAGGGGGCTTTAAGCAAATTTTCATGTAGTGCAGGAAATGAGTCTTGTTTGTAAAGATTACGCCAAAGGCCTAGTTGATGTATGTAAATTTGTTTTGTCACTGAATGCAGCACGTTTAGGTATGGGTACGGGAGGAGGGGGGGGGGGGCTCGAGCTGAACTTTTGCACCTGGGCCCCTGAGCCTTCAGTTACACCCCCGGATTGCAGGATATCAAAGTGACCTCTGATCAGGGTGGTTTCACATCTGCTTGGAGATTCGGACTACCTGTTTCATTCAGGGAATCCCAATGGCCGAATGCCTCTGTCTCAGGGCGGAACTGAACAGCTTCAGACGGACCCTATTGACTATAATGGAGTCAGTTCAGTTTTCGCCCCACCGGCTTTTGGATGAAAGAAAACCGCTGCATGAGCCAGATCTACAATGGAATCTCTGACCGGAGGTTCCAATGCAGATGTGAAGCCAGCCTCATAGAGAAATATTTATGTGAATATTTAATGATATCTGCCAAAGAAACTCCAAAAGTTAAAGGCATTGTATGAGATATAGTTCTTGATTAATTAAAACCAGATAGTGAAATATATTCTTTTCTTTTTCTATTTTCTGGTTGCACATTTAAAAAAGATTCCTATTTTCTATGTGATACTTGACAGTATCTTTAACGCCACTAGAATGAAGCACGCTGAGGAGGCGTTGTTGATTTACAGTGTCAAATGCAGACAGATCCAGAAGAATTGGTAGAAAGCAGTTTCTGTAGGAGTTAAGAAACCCGATTCTAAGAGGTCAAGAAGAGAGTTAGCAGAGAGCTAGCTGATCAGGTGAGGGTAGGACATGGGGAAGTTTAGAGATGGAAGAACAATTATAGCCGGGTCTGTAGTTAGCGGTGCAGGACAGATCTACAGATGCTTTTTTTTTCCAGTAAAGTGGATAATGTTATATTATGCAGCCATGCCTGCCATCTTACCTTACCTGTCTGTGGATGGCGCTATGCTAGTCAACCTTTCACTTTTGTCCTAACAGTGCACGCATCCTGCTATTCTGTCCCCTTTTAAGTCTTAGTTTTAAGTCTTCTGGATCAGTTACAGATGCTATTCATTTGCTAAGATTTCATGGTTGTGATTCTGGCTATACCTCACTCCTGTACCTCTTCCATTCCTGACCTCGACTTGTTTATTCACCATTAGAGATGAGTGAGTATACTCGCTGAAGGCAATTACTCGAGCGAGCATTGCCCTTAGCGAGTACCTGCCCGCTCGAGACAAAAGGTTCGGGTGCCCGCAGATGCGGGGGAGAGCGGGGCGGAACGGAGGGGAGATCTCTCTCTCTCTCTCTCTTTCTCTCTCTCTCTCCCCCCTGCTGACTGCCGCTACTCACCGCTCCCCCGCGCCGGCACCCGAACCTTTCGTTTCGAGCGGGCAGGTACTCGCTAAAGGCAGTGCTCGCGCGAGCAATTGCCTTTAGCGAGTATACTTGCTCATCTCTATTCACCATTCTTCTGTCTGCTGCCTGCCCTGACCCCTGGCCTGCTTATACGACTCTGTACCTCTTCTCTTTGCCTTGACCTCTGGCCTGTTCCTCGTTGTGAAGTTCCACTGCCTACCTCGATCTGGATCTCCCAGACAATGTCCCTGTTCAATGATCAGGCACTATATGCTGGTCTAGTGTAGCACCAGCTGCCACTTTATTGGGATCCTACCAGTGGGTGGTCCATTGGATCCACATTCTCCAACTAGGACAGGTATATATTGTAGGGTTGTGACTAGTGACAGCTAAGGAGTGAGTGGATGAGTCAAATGCTAAGGCTGGACCGACATGGGGCCTGATTTGATGCAGAAAGTCTGCAGGTGGCATTCGGCTGCAGATCAGCAGTGAAAAGCCTTCCTCCAAACCTGCACCACCTGCTACGGATTTTGAAGTGGGTTTTATTGCGTATTTCTGTACGGAAGTCACCCCCTCATTGAGAAGAGATGAATTCCACAGTGGAAACGGCGATAAAATTAAAGTGCTGCAAAATTGAATTTCACACCGCTTGTCAATTTCCACAGGGTTTTGTTCAGATTATTTCCGCAGCTTGTGGATAAGATTTTTACAGTCTCATCCACTTTGCAGCTACTGTAAATACCAGGGAAGTTCCGTGTGGAGGGTCCGCACGGAAATTCCACTGCAAATCCGCCCCTTCTGGTGCCAGTGTGGTTAACCTGTGGGGTGCAGGGCAGCCCACTGGATTTAAAGATCACATTCGTTAATAGGTTGTAAGCCTGCCTGGTGCACTACATGTACCATGTGGCATGACACGCTGTATTTACTTTTTGTGCAGGAATAAGCACTAAGTGGCCGCTCGCCTCCATATAAGCAGGGTGTGTGAGTGCCCTTCACATGTGTTACATGCTCCTCCGTTCAGCAGTCTGGCTATCTGCATGTTGGGGGATAAGTGGCGTATATACCTGCCCTCTGGCATCAGTAAGTATACAGTCACTTTCTGTAATTTTTCACAGCTCTCATTAAAATCTGCGTTTGTAATTGCAGGCTGGGGTCCCACTGATTTCAATGAGAGCTGCACTTGCAATTACTAGCACCAGCCGCTACATAGGGGTCGGAGCAGCACTTCCGCTCCGACCCCAGTTCATCCCAGCATCAGCTAGCTGGGTAACCTCTTTAATAAAAGCTTTTGTATGAGGGCTCCTTCACAAGGGCCTTTTTTTTCGTATTTTCATATTATGTGCATGCAAATAACCACACATCGTACTCTACTTTTGTAGGCATTTGCACGCCAAAGGTCCCCATAGGAGTCTATGAGGGGTGCACAAATGTGCGTGCAATGCGCAAGGAGATGTACAGTATACTGTGCAGTTCCGCTGGGAAAAAAAGAACATATCTGGAATTCATTAGGCTAAATTGGGGCATGTTTGTTTCCCGTGTGCAAATGAACATGCCTTGTGGGCATAAAAAGTACAGTAAAGTACGCCGATAGGCATGCAAAAAAGACTCATTCATGGTACAAATACGTTGCGCTGAGGTACGCACGAATACACGTACGCCTGTGTAGAAGAACACAGAACAATAAAAGCTGTGATCTACCGTAGTAGTTCATGGACTATCACCTACAAGAAAATCTGGGAAATGTATTAATATTGGCACATCTTGCAAAGGAGTGGAGACTGGCACACTTCTCCAAGACCTGGCATTGTGGTGCACTACTTATCTAATCATGAAAGTGTCAGAAGAGATTGTGCAACTCCATAGCTCGTCTACTCTTCTCGGTTTCAAACAGTTTTATTGGAAGGTATCAGAAGAAATAACGACACGAACTAGAGAGGTTCAATGAACCCTATGAGTAAGGGGTGGGGGCAGTAAAGTAGTAATGCACAGAAAGAAGTCTTCAGTGATGCCTTAAACAAACAGAAAAAATAGTCTAAAAAGAAAACAAACTAAAAATGCAAAAAAAGTGTGCAGCGATCTACCAGGCTCTAAACATGTGGGGGAAACTGGAGGAGGGGACACATACACATCAGTAGTATAAGTACGGGGGTCAGCAAGGGTATGGTTTCTCCTTAGGAGAGCACCTAGAAGGTGTGAGGAGACTTATAAGGCTGTCCATGCTCCTCTGGGAAATATGCAAATGGGAGGATGGAATAATATCTCTACAGCGCCACCTATTAGAAGGCAGCATTCCTACAAGTCAAAGTCAGACCTTTTAACAAGCCTTGTAACAATGAGTGGGAATTATGAGGATTCTGGCTTTGGATCATAATTCCCAGTCATTGCTACAAGGCTTGTTAAAAGGTCTGACATTGACTTGCAGGAACACTGCCTTCCAATAGGTGGCGCTGTAGAGATATTGTTTCATCTTCCAATTTGCTACCATTGTTAAGGACAAGGTGGAGAGCTCTGCAATGTACAGATATGGCCTAAAGGTAAAGTTGACAGCTAACAAAGACAATATACGCTGGCTGGTTCTATAGACTCCTATGGGAGCAGGGAAAGAGAAGGGAGGGGGAGGGATTTTTGCAGCGTCCAATGCTGCGAAAAGCTTACAGGTGCCTCTATATAGCCACTGAATGGCATCCCGAGGATTTTGGCAGAGCGAGGGAATTCCGGGCTGCGGCATATTTTTTCCCTAAAAACGACGCTCACGGTCGTGTCAATGGACGAGAAAACGCTGGCCGTGATCGCAAAAAAACGCCCTTTCAGGTGCTTATACCGAGCGGGCATGAAAACTTAAAAACGCCGTCGCCGTTTATGCGCTCGTGTGAAAGAAGCCTAAATCTGTGGCAGAAGACTCTATCCATAATTCTATTGTATGTGGCTGCAGTCCACCTCACCGTTGGGATATATGATTGCGGAAATCGAGCCTTCATTAAAAAAAAATGACATGTTTTGCAGGAGCATTGGCATTTTCAGGGGGTATGGGGTAAACTGACCCCCAGAAAGCGCCTGTTCCTGTATCAGAAACGAACATCTGTGTAACGCATCAGATTAGTCGCTCTCCCCAACACATAATGAGAAGGTATGGTCGTATCATACCATTCAATATGGCAGCTGATTCCTTGGTGTAAGTCACAAAAATCATTCATGACAATCTATTAGCTACAGCAACCGGCATTCATCTTGGGATGGGACGTGAATGGCCCATTCAGGAGAAAATGTTGTATGATGTTGCACAAGAAGTTTTAAGAACCCACCCAGTTTGGCATTTTCTTGCTGTCTATCTGGTCCATACCCCTGAGGATGCTGGTGGTCCAACAAAACATGTAGGGGGAGGAGAGCTCTAGAGTGAAATTTCTAATGCTCATTTCGCAAACGCTCAATAACCCTAATCGACATCCTAATTGCGATGTGAACACATCACAGGCACACTGTTGCGATACTTTATCCTTATACCGATGGCCACGCTCTCTTTTTTAAAGGGACATCAACAGCAGATAGGAGGTTCTCTTCGTGGTATTAAAACTCATGTAGTCATAAGTCAATAATATAAAGGTTACATTTTATTGGTGCATGTAGCGATTTGGACTTTGTTGCCATTGGCAAAACTGTATTAATCTAATACCTTTAACCCCTTAATGACTTGGCCTATTTTGGGCATAAGGACAAAACGAATTTTGGGGGATTTTCATCTCCACATTTTGAAAGCTATAACTTTTTTTATTTTTCCTCCAACATGGCCATATGAGGGATTGCTTTTTGCGTGGCCAACTGTAGTTTTTATTGTTACTATTTTTGGGGTAATTATAATGCATTATATAACTTTTATTAAACTTTTTTTGGAAAGGAGAGAGAAAAAAGCACCCCAATTTTGCCATTGTATTTTGCGCTTTTTTTTACATTAATTATGCAGCATAAATGACATGATACTTTTTTTTGCTTGTTGGTACAATTACATCAATACCAAAATTGCTTTTTTTTTTTTTTTTAGGTTTTTCCACAATAAAAACCCTTTTTTGGATTTCTTTTTTGCATCACTAGATTTAAAGTCCCATGACTTTTCCATTCTTATACCAACACAGCTTTATGAGGGCTTGTTTTTTTTGCGTGACAATCTAAAGTTTTATTGGTACCATTTTTCGGTACGAATGGCTTTTTTGATTACTTTTATTGCAAATTTTTCGAAGGCAAAAAAAATAAGTAAACATTTTGAATCCGTCTTGTAGAGTTTTTTATTAAATTGTTTTGACCATACAGGATACATAGTGTGTTCAATTTATTGTACAAGTCATTATAGATACGGTGATACAAACATGCGTGATTTTAAAAAAACGAGAAAGTGGGCAAAAGATTTTTTTTTACAATTTTTTACAAATTTTTTTAACTTTTATTTACACATTTTGTTATATCACTGTAGGTGCCTTGAACCTGTGGTATGTCTGTACTGCATTGTATTATCGCTATTGTTAGCAATCATATGCCATGGCAGACTCAGGCGTCCCAAAGCCATGGCAAACAAACACCCCTCCACAATGACATCACGGTGGCCCAATGACATCACAGAGGGAACACCCTCCCTCTGTGAATCTTTTACATGCTGCGATTAACATTGATCATGGCATGTAAGGGGCTAACTGTGGATATTGGAGTTTTTTGCTGTCAATCACAGCCAGCTCCCACTGCAGATGGCACAAGTTCAACTTCTGAGACCATGCCATGCACAGTATGTAAGTTTATGTCCTGTTGCCTTAAGTACCAGGCAGCCAGGACATAAACTTACATTCTTATAGTGTCAAGGCATTAATCATAGGTGTTCAAATCTATCCATGTACCTATCCATGAAGAAAGCTGAACAGCACTCCAAACCTTTGAAGAGCATGGATGCTCTGTGGGAATAATCCTGATTAACCCACTCTATAGACCATCAAAAGAAGTGGAAGGCGGCTTCCAAAGTGCGGTGTCAAAGTTTTTTTTTTCCATAATAGAACTTTCGAAGTCGCCTTCTATTTCTTTTGATGATCTTCATGGAAAAGCAGACACAAAGTTGAGAAAGTGAAATATTTTGGACAACCATTAACCCTTTCCAATCCACTGTCTGACGTCTAAAGACATTCTGATTAAAGGCTGTATAGCTTCAGATGTCGGAAGACATCCGACAGGGTACTCTTACTGTTTATTACTGGCCGCTCTGTTGTCGGGGGCCTCTCCAGCATGTCCCATACTGCAGTACCAGCTCTAGCCAGCAGGTGGCACCATTGTATAATGGCAGAAAAAGAAAACCCCCTAGGAAACCCTGAATCCAAAATTGGATTGCAAAGGGTTAATACTCTGCTACAAGGTGATTGTGCGTCTCTTGCCTATCCACATCTTCTGCCATCCAGCTTCATAAATGTCATATTTTTTAGCTTTTTGCTCCAGAAAACTGTTGAATACTTTGCTAACCATTTTTTTCTATGGATTACACTTAGTTTTAAACTCATGCTTATGTGCCCCTAAAAGCCTCCGCTTCAGAAACATCTGGGACTAACATGATTGCACTTAAATTGCAATCACTCTGATGTCATCGGCCTACAGTACATGTCAAAAAGTAATTAGTTGATCTCTCTGCCACAGATGCCTCGCTCACCCAGGCTCTCAAGAATACAATGGATTTGGGGATTTATACAAAGAAAGCAAATTCCCCAAGTAATTATAAGGTATGTAACTTTATAACATTTTCTTTTAATTAGTCACCATTTTAAAATCCATGCATGCTGTCAGTGAACGGGGAACGTGCAGAATGTATACTTTTCACAGATGACAGTTTAACCAATTGTATCCAGTCTAGGCAATATCCTGTATTGTTACATTATAGCAAATTGCCAGGACAAAGAGAGATGTATTGCAGGTGTATTTAAAGGGGATGTCCAGGAAATTAATGAATTCACTTAACAGCAGGAAATGTTATGAAATAAAAGAAACCAACAACCTAGGCCGGCTTCACACAAGCATAAGCGCAATTTTGCATGACTTAGCGCAACTTTTTGGCGCCATAAACAAGGATTTTTGCAGGTGTAATGGCGTAATGGTGTAATTTTACTGTACTTTTTCTTCCTGCAGGGCATGTTCATTTGTGGCAAACAAGCACACCTGTTAAAATGGCTAATTAGTTTCAGATGCGTTCTTTTTCCAGTGGAATTACTCAGTTTTGCATATTTGTGCATCCTCATTGACTTCTATGGGGACGTTTGGTGTGCAAATGCGCAGAAAGATAGTACCTGCTCTATCTTTTTTTGCCTAACCGAAAATGCGCATTCAAAAATTGCAAATGTGGACGCACCCATTGAAATCAATGAGTTCTATTCACTGCACATTATGTTTGTAGATTTAGTGCATGCAAATACATCCGTTTGAAGAAGCCCTTTAATTCCTATTGGTTTCAGGACAAATGCTCTGTTGGTTCCTACCAGTCCTTGTTCACTTTCCGGCAGTGGTGATGTACTGCATAGCAATGTGACTGCTGCAGCCAATCACTGGCCTCAGAGGTGATGTTAGCATGTATGGCACAAGCCCTTTGAGGCCAGTGATTGGCTGCAGTGGTAAAGTGGATATGCAGCATGTCACCATTACAGTTGTGGGGACCATAGAGCACTGGTACTGGAGGGGAAGGGATTTTACAGGCGGGTAATGGTTGTTCTTTTATTTTATAACATTTCCTGCTGTTAGCTAAATTTCTTAAAGGGGTTGTCTGAGATAAAGTTTTTCCCACAAGGTTCCCCCCGTGTGAAAACATAATAGAGAGCTCATATTTGCCGCTCGTTCCCTTCCTTTGACTCTGTCTCTCCCTGCTGACGTCATCTTTGCAGGCTGCAATCAGCCTGAGCCATCTCCAAACAAGCTGCTGCAGCCAATGACAGAGCTCAGCCATTGTCTCTGAGCTGTCATTGGCTGCAGCAACACGTTTATGGGACATCACAGTGAAACTGCAGCCTGTAAACAAACAACACAGTGGAGACCCCAAGCCTAAATAGGGGACAAGTAGGGAGCAGTGAGAGGTAAATATCTTTACTATCTTTACACATTGGGGGAGCCCTGTGAAAAAAAAACTTTTTTTTATCTTCGGTAACCCCTTTAACTTTCAGACAAGCTCCTTAATGGATATGTCCAACCTCACAAACATTTTTTATTGCACCAAGGCATCTATAATGAAAAATGGGGCAACTTTAAAAAATAGGTCTGTCACGTGGCGAGGGGAGGGCTTAGATTGTGGAGTGACTGGTACCCAACTTTCCAGGACACCGGACAAGCGACCATCACCTACAGCCACAACTCTATAGCAATTCGCCTGGCCCTGCACTGTAAACCAATTTGTCCCATACTGGACAAGAGGAGAGAGGAGAAGGGATGATACCTATCGATCCCACCTGTGTCCTCAATCACTGTACAGTATTGAAGCTGGCAGTCGTTAGAATACAGGCTGATTTGTACCCAGCTTTCCAAGGCTTCTGTACGCATGCGAAACGAAAGGTCAAATCACCCACCTGATCAGTTCTAACACACTCTCGAGCTATACAATATGCATACAGCTGCCGCCACCACCAGTTTCTTGACGGTAAACTGGAACCCGATTTATGAATTATTAATACAATCTTCGGAGAATATGGTTTTGTGTAACACGGACGAGGTTCACTAATTAATTTAAAGTTTAATTCTCAAAAAGGAGCAGTGCTTATTTACAGAAAAATACAAAAATAATGTTCCTTATAATCGGCAAGAGACTTACATATGATCTCACAGACAGTAAAATAACAGGGATTAAAATAAGAGTGTTACCATTCTTTGGCGTGGAGTCTCACCCTGGAAATCGGATAGTCTTCATTTAAGTGACCTCCAAGGGGCTGAACCATTTGGGGTCCGTGGACTCCCACTTTTAAAGGATCCCTCAGTACACACCTTCTCCCCGCCCCCTGAGGTCACACAGAGAAGTGAGGGTTGGGTTTGTAGGAACTCCGAAAAATCATAATTCCCTACTTTCAGCCATATCCTCACATGAGGTTAGCTGATCGAGAATATAGGCCTGGCGTGTTTTTAGTCATGATTTTACCTGTGTCTTAAGTCCACACATGAATAGCTTTGGGTGTATCTGGTCCAAGATACGTGATTCTTGGTTTCTGAGCATCCCACAAAGATGGGAGTCCCAGCATTTTATTCGCGGTGATGCGGCATTTTGCGAAATACCCTTGTCAGCGGGCTGCGACGTACAGATCTTTCAAAACTTCTAAATCGCACTTTTTCTTTGTCTCGAGTGAATGTCCTTTGTTAACCTTTGGCTCCAAAAAGTTATCAGGTCTGGCTATGGCCTTCAAGAAATGGGGTGGAGAAGCTCATTGGGACATGAAGCCTATTCCTACCCTTATCTACTAATATAAACATTTTCTAGCTCTGGCTTCAGAGGGGCTGTAGGATATTAGAGACCCCCTGGGTGGAAGTGTAACAGCTTTTGCTGAAGTCTACTTCAAAGGTATTTCAGCACTCAGCTTTCCTAGATGCTGAAAAGCATTTAAAGGGGTTGTCTGGCGCCGAAACGGGTTTTTTTTTTTCCATAGGCCCCCCGTTCGGCGCAGGACAACCACAAGGAATGTGTTAAAAAAAAAACCTATTACTTACCCGAATCCCCGCTCTGCGACTTCTTCCTTCTTCTTCCTTCACCAAGATGGCCGCTGGGATCTTCACCCATGATGCACCGCGGGTCCCTTCCCATGGTGCACCGTGGGCTCTGTGCGGTCCATTGCCGATTCCAGCCTCCTGATTGGCTGGAATCGGCACACGTGATGGGGCGGAGCTACGCGATGATGCATAGAAGGGGCGGAGCCAGAACGCCGCTCGTGCCTGGACCGAGCAGAAGGGGAGAAGACCGCACAGCGCAAGCGCGTCTAAAAAAGCAAGAAGACATCAGAATTAGACGGATCCATGGAGACGGGGACACCAGCAACGGAGCAGGTAAGTGAATAATTTCTGTATGGCTCATATTTAATGCACGATGTATATTACAAAGTGCATTAATATGGCCATACAGAAGTGTATAACCCCACTTGCTGCTGCGAGACAACCCCTTTAACTCTTCTACCTACAGACTACACAACAGTGTTGCACCACCATGTGGGACTAAGGTAGCCGCATCATCCTGCATGGACTAACATAACAATGGACGCTGAGATGCGCACAGAATGTCTGACAGGCTAAGTCTTTACAATATCTATCATCTCATCTAGTAAGGGCAAATTCAAGGGGGAAGGATGTCAACTCAACTTTCCTAATGTCCTGAACATTAGCTAACTGATACTGGACAGCTGGGGGGAGACACTTTATTCATCTCTTTATATTACAAGGTCAGCATAGGATCTGAATAGAAACAATTCATTAAGACTATTTATCTTCCTGCTGACAGGCTACAAATATATTGTGTATACGGTATACAGCAGTATCTTGCAGTTAAACTTTTTTTACTTATGTCCCTTATGTCTTTTTAGTCTACTCAATGTATGTTAGAAAGAGCTTTAAAGGGGTTGTCCCGCGCCGAAACGGGTTTTTTTTTTTTTCAACCCCCCCCCCCCGTTCGGCGCGAGACAACCCCGATGCAGGGACGTACAGACAGCTTACCGGAGCGCTTACCTTGATCCCCGCGCTCCGGTGACTTCTATACTTACCTGTGAAGATGGCCGCCGGGAACCTCTTGCTTCGTGGACCGCAGCTCTTCTGTGCGGTCCACTGCCGATTCCAGCCTCCTGATTGGCTGGAATCGGCACGTGACGGGGCGGAGCTACACGGAGCCGCTCTCTGGCACAAGCGGCTCCATAGAAGACTACAGAAGACCCGGACTGCGCAAGCGCGGCTAATTTGGCCATCGGAGGGCGAAAATTAGTCGGGCTCCATGGGAACGAGGACGCTAACAACGGAGCAGGTAAGTAAAAAACTTTTTATAACTTCTGTATGGCTCATAATTAATGCACAATGTATATTACAAAGTGCATTATTATGGCCATACAGAAGTGTATAACCCCACTTGCTGCCTCGGGACAACCCCTTTAACCCCTTGAGTGGCACGCCCGGAAAAGTTCTGTGACGAGCTCCACTGCTCATAGCAACATAGCCCGGAAGATTTCCGGGCTATGTATCACTATGGGAGCTGCAGAGCACAATGCCACAAGCTGTGACAGTGTGCTCTGCCTGCACAGACCCACAGAGAACAAAGCAAGGGCTTTGAAAAACCAGCAGAAGATATTGCCGATATGTCGGCAATGTCCTGCTTTGTTTACAGGTTGCCATAGAGACCATCGGCTTGTCAGAAGCAAGCCGATGGTCTCTGTGGCAGGGAGAGCTGGTTGTTAGCTGTCAGAGGACAGCTAGGTACCAGCTCTTACAGCAGAGATCAGAGAAAACCTCCGATCTCTGCTGTGTTAACCCTTTACATGCTGCAGTCTATGTGACTGCAGCATGTAAAGGGTTGTCACTGCAGCATGTAAAGGGCTGTCACCATCGGACCCCCGGAATGTGATCAGGGGTCCTGATGGGTCCCTGTGGAAGTCCCCTAAAGGGACAAAAAAGAAAAAAAAAATTTTTAATAATTAAAAAAAAAAAAAGTTAAAAAATTATTAAAAAAATAAAAAAAACACTTGCCTCCCTTTACTTTGTAAAAAATCAAAAATACAATCACACATGTGGTATCCGTGTGCGTCGTAATGACCCAGAGAAGGAAGTTAATACATTATTTAACCCCTTAATGACATGGCCCCTTTTTTCTTTTTTCCCCATTTCTTTTTTTCCTCCCCCCTGTTTAAAAAATCACAACTTGTCCCGCAAAAAACAAGCCCTCATATGGCCATGTCAATGGAAAAATGAAAAAGTTATGGCTCTTGAGACGCAACTGCAAAACTAGTTGAAATTCAATGATTAGACCATTTTAAAAAACCTGCCCTGGTGGGCACGACAGGGTGGAAGGAAACCTGCCACTCAAGGGGTTAAAAGATAAAAAAGTTCTTTCCGCGCTCCTGCTGGAGCTCCTCTTTTGGAAAAAATAAACTGTCGTAGCGGACAGTGTTTGTATAAATTAATCATACATTTATTTCCAAAATAAAAGAATGCATGCAAGTAAAATTCTTGCAGCAATAATCTATCAATAATACAACGCGTTTCAGCGTTCTACGAACGCCTTTCTCAAGTATAAAAAACAATTAAAATGCAACATTTAAATAGCATGTCTTACCTTCAATATCAGCGCACTTTTACGCTGGAACACCCCCTCCGTTACACAGTTATGACATCTTGATACCGCGCCAGAGCGACACGGTACGGAGGTGCGCGCCGAGCACCCGGAACTCCCACCTCCGAGAAGGTAAGACATGCTATTTAAATGTTGCATTTTAATTGTTTTTTATACTTGAGAAAGGCGTTTGTAGAACGCTGAAACGCGTTGTATTATTGATAGATTATTGCTGCAAGAATTTTACTTGCATGCATTCTTTTATTTTGGAAATAAATGTATGATTAATTTATACAAACACTGTCCGCTACGACAGTTTATTTTTTCCAAAAGAGGAGCTCCAGCAGGAGCGCGGAAAGAACTTTTTTATCTTTTAAAGCTTGCTTGTTTTAACCCATTGAGGGGAGTTTTTTTTCTCTTTGGGATTGCGTCTTTCCGGCGGCTCTCCTTCCCTTACCGGAGGATATCTGAAGTCTCTTCGTAGATTGTTACGGGCTTACTTGGACCATAGGTGCTGGCGGGTTGTTCCCATAGGATCTAACGGTCTGGGGGAACCCCGCTGAGCACCAGGTGAGTTACTCATATTATTCAGCACATGGTGGCGCGGATCGTTATTCTGTATGTTAGAAAGAGGGCAGATGGAAGAAACTATGATTTTAGAATCAGACTACACAGGGATTGTTTGTAGTCTGTTACCACGGTGACACCACATCATTTGCAAAGTTCTTTTTTCATTTCAGAGGCCCTGGAGGAATAAAAAGCAAATGGTTGTGATGCTGTAAACTGCACAAATAGTTATAATTTTTAAGCCACCTTTAAAACTACTAAGTGTAATACAGTACTAAAAGAGGGGTGACAACATATGTGGGACAAAGAACAGATGAACAGTCTCCTAATATAATGCAGGCTTTGTTACAATTGTACATCCTCTATAAAGCTAATTATAGGAAAAAATGGCAACAGAATTTCAAACGGAATTGGCCAATATATTCCAGAACGTTTTAATTCTTATATTCCAGTCCTCAAGTCAGAAGAGTATGTGAGCCGGTTCAAACTCTTGAGCGTTGGGGGCCCTTCTAGCATTTTATCGCTCTGCACCCCTTTTGTACTAGCATGAAAAGAAAGAAACGTCAGACATTAGCTTTGCACTGAAGTTGAGCGAAAAAGGATTTTTAAATATTTATGCTCATTAAATGTAAAATTATTTATAGAATTTTTCTATCTGAAACTGGTTTTCCAGGATTTAACATTGATGGCCGATCCTATTTAGCCTAATGTGCTCTCTTTTTCCCGTAATTCTGCAGCATATTGCGCAAGTACGCGCCCCCCGTAGATTTCTATGGGGTCCCTTGGAGCGCAAATGAACACAAAAACAGACCCGATCCGGTCCTATTTTTACTTTTTTTTCTGCGGGCAAGAAAATGGGATAACAGCAGACCCACTGAAATCAATGGGCTTTATTCTCTGCGTATCGCACGTGCATGCGCAAGTACGCGTACGTATATGTCCATTTGAACCCACCATCAATCTGGCACTGCAGAATTCTGCTGTAAGACCACATATGTAGATGCAGATTTCCATGTTGAATTCCCTGCAGAATTAAGCCATTTTTAGTTCCACATCAAAATCTGTGAGGAGCCATGCAGACTTGGGTGCGGAATTTTCCAACTCTTGCGATGTATATTCTAGAAATATTCCGCTTATGTCAATGGTCCCTTAGGGCTCCTTCACAGGGGCTCTTGCCTTTTTGCATGTGTATTTTATTGTACTTTTTGCGCGCACAGGACGTGTTCATTTGCGTGCAGCATATGAACACACCCTAGGTTAAATGGCTATTTAGCCTAATGCTTTCCAGATGTTTTTTGTTTTTCAAGGCATTGCGCACATGTGCGCACCTCCCATAGACTTCTATGGAGACTTTATAAAAAGCCATAGAGCCATTCTGCTGACCGCCAGCTGCGGCGTCCTTTTTACGCGATGCGGCCGTGTGAATGGAGGAGAAAACACTAATTCCTTTTGGCATTAGATCATGGCAATGCGACCTGCATGAAAACACATTGCTTGTGTGAAGGAGACCTTAATAGGCTGAGCTGCAATACCAGATACAGCCACATCCTTACAGCCGTCACTGTGCATGGGAGTGCATAGAAGGAGCCAGGGTGCTACAAGGAGCTGTGTGACCCTTTCATTCTGTTGATTGGTAGCTCTCCTGGGGGTTGGACCCCCCAACTGATTATACACTAATAGCCTACCTTTTGGATATACCACCGATGTAAAATCCCAGGAAACCCTTGTAATGAGCATCACATATTCCTGCTCATCAGAAAAGAAGGCATGTATTTTCCTCAATGTTACAATCAGACTTGTTTTATAATGGGACGCATGAGCCTTATTCCCCCGGGGCACACCATTAGACCGAAGATGTTACATAGGAGAGGCCAGCTATGTTAAAAGGACAAGGGACACTTTGCTTGAGAGGGAATGGTTGTCTTAATTAAGTTGCTTGATCAAGGTGATTTTCTAGGTCAGCTAAAAATAAATAAAGCCTTAAACTTATAGCCACAATCTTCCCTCTTACATAGCCTGCGAATCAGTTGATTATTAACCATAGATCTAATATTATCTTAAGCAATAAATGAAGTCCGCACTGTAAACTGAGCCAAAACTCGCTTAGCTGGGAGAATCGTTGGGTTTTTTGATAAATCTCTGCTAGCTTTGATTCCCCAAATGTTAATACTTTACTATTCGCTTACTCATTTCAAAAATAATATTAAGTTTTCATGAATCCCCTATAAACTGAATTTTATGTACTTTTTAGAATTTCAGTGTTGTACGGGGATCACCAAATCCCTCCTTAAATATAAACCAGTATAATAAGTCGCCAAACAAATTGATTCATTTTTTATCATTCGTGTTGCATATAGGAAAGAAGATAGTTATGGCTACTGGTCATGGCCTAACTTACTCCTATGGCCAGCATCATTTCCCCTATGTCACCTGCAGCAGATGCCACATGCTACCCCCCCCCCCCCCCTCCCTTCCCGCTCTACCTGTTACTGCTGTCTGAAGGCTTCATGTATTCAGGTCACTTCTTAAAGGGCCAGTGCATGCATCCAGCTTTGCAGTCTGTGGCTCGTCTGGATAGGCTTCAGTCTATTTAATGCACTTACACACTGAGCAATTTGTCTCCTAGTTTACAAAGGTGTTGAAGTGTTTCTGTCTGATCTCCTAGTTTTTGATCCGTGCCTGTCCTACTCTGCTTTCTCAGTTTCTCCTGAGCTTGCTTATTTGGCAAGGATTTCTCTATCTGCTGCCTGCTTTGATTCTCATATTGACTATGCTAGATTTCCACTCGTCCTGACTTCAGCTCTGTTCCTCATCTACGTCTCTGTCTACATCCTACTATACCATGTAAACCAGGTAAACCTGACCAAATTGCATTATTTTCTTCTTAACTAAGCCCATGACATTGACGAGTAAGTTAGTGCAACAAACTCTGAATCATGCACCACTATCATCCGGTTTCTACAAGTTGTTTGACCATTATACACCTATATCTGGACCTTTATGTCCATTAACACTTTATCAGCTTCATTTGCATGTAAAAGAGCGTCCAGGAGCTGTTTGCAGAGCACAGCATGTGGTCTGAGCTATGCACACAACTCCATTGTTCTTGCAAGGGCTGTTGGCAGAATACAATGTAATCTCTGACGTGTAGAATACAGTGTGCAGTGCCTATTATCTCTCTTCGGCTGAACGATGGATTTTAAGCTCACCTTAAAATCATTGTTTAGCCGAAGAGTGAACGATGGCAATGTTTACACGCAATGATTATCGCTCATATTCCATCATTTGAATGAAGTTTGAGCGATAATCGTTGCGTGTAAATGGGGCTTTACTCCTTAAGCATTGTTAAACTTATCACTTTTTCGCAGTAACATTGTAATTTACTTTTTTGCCCATTATCTCTGTTTTTAATTATTTTTTGTGCATTCAGCAAACTTATATTTCTGTATTTCAAAAATTTGGCATTTTACACCTTTTTCTTCATTGTTTGTTTGTAGTTTTGCTGCAGCCTTTTTGTATGTATAGGTAGCTGACCTTTACAAATGGTTTGCTGTCCCGCTACTAATATAGATGTGGTTCACCTTAACCAAGACTATTTCTTGAGTAACGGTCTTGAGTTCCTCGCAACAAAGACCAGATCCTGATTGATTAGGTTAAAGGATGAAAACCAGGGATCCCCGTGTGCAGCCCTCAAGGATCGCAAGTAAGCACTGTAATTGGATCGAGCACCAGCCAATCACAGCCGACGCTAGATCATTCACAGCCATTCAGTGAATGACACCTATACTCGAGTATATACGGTACATATAGTCAGCAAAAACAGGGCAAGAAGTATAGGAGTGTGTATATTGAATCAGACTACACAGGGTCTGTACGTTGCAAGCAATGGCACACATGGGTCTGTATATTTGAAATGTAAGATATTTCTTCATCATAACTATTGGCTAAGTTACTTCATTATTTTAAATGCATTGAAGCAATAAAATGGCTGTAGAGGTAGATAAGGCCTTCAGTGCTTGGAAGGCTACCAGAACATATTTCGGGATCAGTGGTGCTCCTCTTCAGTCTTCACATAACTTGCATTAAAACAGCAGCGCCATCAAGAAGCAAGAAGGCCCCACTCGACTACTAAACGCCAGAGTGCCATGGTTATCAGCTTCATATCTTAGGATCGAGTGTTGAAACAAAGCCCCATATTCATCAGGGTGATGTTATAATGGCAGTAATTTCTACTGACTAATCAGATATAATTATATAACAATCTTCGTTGTATAGTGTTGTTCATAAGAGTTTAAGAATTGTCTTTCATTGTAGCACACAGGCATGTTTTAGAATAGCATACATGAACTAGACCTCAAAGGCAGATTTAGATCTTTATCTATAGCCACCCTATTGATTAGATGATAATGGGGTTTTGGTGGTGCTGATTTATTAATTTCCACATAGGCTTTTGGAAGTTGGCCATCCAGGCCTATGTTTTAGGGCTCTTTTACATGGGCGTAGGCGTTTTTACGTTTTCTCCCCGGCACCATAAAATGACTTTTTTTCTGCCAGGGTAATCAGCGTTTTCTCACCCATCCACATGAGCGTGGTTTTTAGCGAAAAAAAAATGTTGCAACCTGGAAAACCCTCGCTCGGCTTAAATCCTCTGAATTGACTTCTAATGCCTACATAGAGGCACTTGTAAGCTTTTCGCAGCGTTAGCCGCTACAAAAAAGCCTCTTGCTCCCTTTTTTCCCCTGCTTCCATAGGAGTCTATGGGACCCACCGGCATATATTGGCCAAAAGATAGTTCAAGAACTATCTTTTTGCCCAAAGTATATGTATTGGCGCGTATTTTGGTCGCATATGTTCCATTTTTCATGGTTCCACGTTTTTACGCGCCGTATATTTGCCCATGTGAACGGATTCATTGGAAACCAATGTTTCACATCAATAGCGAATATACACCCGGGCGTGAAAACGCAGTGTATATGCGCCCGTGGGAAAGAGCCGTCAGTGTGTATATGCACAGTTGCACATATGATACTAATTAATGACTGCTGGTCACATTTCATTGCTACCACCATTTGCCCCTTTAGTTTAACGATCATTGGATGCTGTCTTTGTCTTTTTGAATAATAAAGTATTTAGATTATATTTTTGGGGATATTATTAGAGATGAGCGAGTATACTCACTAAGGCACATTACTCGAGCGAGTAATGCCTTAGCCGAGTATCTCCCCTCTCATCTCTAAAGATTCTGGGGCCGGCGCGGGTGACAGGTGAGTTGCGGCGGGGAGCGGGTGGGAGAGAGAGATCTCCCCTCCGTTCCTCCCCGCTCTCCCCCGCCGCCCCCCGCCGGCCCTCAAATCTTTAGAGACGAGCGGGCAGATACTCGGCTAAGACACTACTCGCTCGAGTAATGTGCCTTAGCGAGTATACTCGCTCATCTCTAGATATTACCTATGGGTATTTTTTGCCTTTGGCAATTAGAATTGTGTTTATATAACCCGGAGTATTCCTTGGACAATTCCATAATATATTACATGCACAGTAATTGTACTGGGTGATACTGATAGCATGAAAAGTTTATTATATCAGCATGACACTATTTTTCACTCACACTTAATGTAATATAGACTTATGAGGACTGGGAGAAAAAACAGCTGTCTCTTCATTTTTTTTATTCTTGCCCACAGTCCGATGGTTAGGATATTTTATCTGTCTCGTGCTGGAAGTGGGACTTTAGTTTTAATATGTTCTTTTCTGTAAATGGAAAGTTGTAATATTTCCGTTCTGTGATATATCGGTTTGCTGCTGGCCCTGAGATGATCCTTTTAAAGCACTAATGGTATTTGTAGGATAGAGTTGAGGTATCATCCACATAGCCTGCTTCGTTCCTCAGATCATTTACTACTACGAGTTCCTTGAAACTATCCAGTACTTTGTTTGCTCTGTGGGAAATGGAAAGTCTAGGAGAAACCTTTTCCATTTTGGTTTGTATCTCTTAAGTGTATATTCTAATCCTCCATCTTTAACATATTGACAATTACAAATATGCTATGAAATAAAAGATCTAGCAATTCAAGGCAATGTGTTGACATCCTACATTTCAATGAGATTGTCATCAAGAAGCTGTATCGGAGGACCTGTATTGAGAAGCTGCATCATAGAAACATCTGGATGGAGTACCTCCAGAGCAACAAGGGACATGCAGAGGAGTTGCAGGATGGACTCCAAAGCCCAATCTGGTGCGTACATGGTAATCTGAAAGTCTGGCAGCCACTCTAGATACACGAAGAAAAACGAAAGAACTAACAAAAAATAGAGTACCTTAGGATCAAGCCAGACAATACAGCAACCAAAAGAAAGTTGCCCCAGGTCAACAAATTAGCCTATGATCATAATCCAATGAGAATGTGCAATCAACTAAAACACCAATAATTCACAGGCTTCTTCAGGGGTGAAGTAGGGCTATGGAGAAGCCTGTGAAGGCAAAACATGCTGGGGGGGGGGGGGCTATTGTGTCTGGTCTTTTAGCTTTATGTTGGGTGCTGACTCTTATACTTTACCTAGGCATCCTGTCTGCAGCTCGTGCCCCAAGTATTGAATGTCCTTTGTGTACTTCTCGTGGGATCATGAATGATCATAGACTAATTTGTCGCTCTGGGGTAATTTTTTTCGGTAGGAAATAAAAAGGTACACCAGGTATATTAACTATACATTCTGTAATTGTATTGTGAAATATAGGGTTGGAAACCCCTGCTCTTCTGTTTTTCTGATGTCCCAGTGTAATGGTTCGGATAGCCAGCAAAAAGCAGAGAGATTAGTACTGCTGTCAGATAGAAGACCAAGGATCCAGGCTTGAAAGAAGACAGAGCTTTATTAGCTACGCGTTTCAGAGTCCAACCAACCATCTGCTTTCTCTTTGGAAGGACTTGGTCCGACTCAGAAACACATCACTAATGAAGCTCTGTGTATTCAAGCCCAGAACCTTGGTCATTTGTCTGACATCAGTGCCAATCTGTCTGCTTTTTTGCTGGCTTCCCATACTGTATTATGGAGCTGTCACCCAACGCAATCCTATGGAAAGCTTTGCAGAGCATGATCCATGGGCGATTTATCGCCCGCGGATCATCGCCCGTGAACTGGCAGCCTAAGTCTGATGTCCTCTCCACCGCTACTCTGCAGTTAGCTTCTTCCCAAGACCTCACAGGCTGCTTCAGCCAATTACGGGCCTCACTCAGTCAACCTTTGAGGTTTGTGATTGGCTGCATTGGCCTATAATGTTCTGTTTACTGGCTGGCTGCAAACAGAGCTGGAGGGGTAAATGGAGAGATGGTGCTGGAGGTGTGCGGAGTCAAGGCCGCTCAGGTCTGTTTTATTATTTTTTCTGTATGGTCCTCTTATTAAAAAAAAAAAAAACTTGGTAATTCCTTGCGTTCTGATTAGAGATGAGCGGACCTACTCGGCCACGCCCTTTTTTCGCCCGAGCGCCGCGATTTTCAAGTACTTCCGTACTTGGGCGAAAAGATTCGGGGGGTGCCGTGGGTGAGTGGGGGGTTTCAGCGGGGAGTGGGGGGGGAGAGGGAGAGAGTGAGGGCTCCCCCCTGTTCCCCGCTGCTACCCCCCGCTCCACCATGCCTCCCCCCGCCCCCCCCCCCGGATCTTTTCACCCGAGTACGGAAGTACTCGAAAATCGCGGTTCTCGATCGAGTAATTACTCGAAACGAGTATATTCGCTCATCTCTAGTTCTGATATAATAGTTGATTCTGTTTTTGGTTTTGATACTAAAAACATTGTTATGCTTCAAAAATAGTTTATTTATGCTTTTTCCTGCACAAAATCCACATCATTTAACCGTACAGACAATGTGGATGAGGTTTCAAGAAATCCCATCCACATACAATAGAAGAGATCCACAGAGTAAATTGATCTGCGGTGTAGATTATAAATCCATAACATGTCACTTTATTCTGTGGATTTTCACTATGGATTTCACCTCTACAAAGGAGGGGGTGAAAGCCACTTAAAAATCTGCACCAAAACCCATGCCAAAATTTACATGTAATATCTTGACATGCGTTCTGACTTGGATCTGTTCCAAAATCTACCGCAGATTTTCTGTATTGCAAACATGCGATATGTGGATGTACCCTTAGGCCCTGGTCTAAAATCCGCTATTGGCATCCACAGGGTTTTAGCATTCAATTGAAAGCTAATGAAATCCAAATCATTGTTCATACAGTGCAGATTTTTCCGCTTGTAGATTTCGAAGTCTGCCTTGTGGAAAAAGATAAGTTAATATGCCAATTCTTGTCACAGTTTCTGTGTTGGGCAGCAACATGGGTTTGCCCACATTTCTGCTGAGTATTAAGTGTTAGACTCACATCACAAAAATCCGATGTCTCACCATGGCCTCAGAGCTGCAACCTTTTTCGTACTCGCCAATACCTGCTCATCACTGGCCTCTATAATTCAGATGCGACCAACATATAGAATCTTTATCACATGCATATATATTGATATTACCCATTCATTAAAAATGACAGAATGGGCAATGAATCCTTCTGAAGAAGTATGTTTTGTCCCCATTTCCTTTTCTTTGGTGTCCGGGAGGGGAAATGTTTCCCCTTTTGGAGAGCAAGGAACACCACAAGGGCGTACAGAGTCATGTATAGGCCATCCAAATGAGTGATGGAATGATCTTCCACCGCATCACCTAATGACATGATAGCTTCCCTACGAGTCAATATCTAATCTTTTAACAGGCCTTGCAATTTTGACTAGCATATTGCAAGGCTTGACTCATTCGTTAGCGACCATTCCGATTGTTGGTGCGGTGGAGGATTATTCCATCACTTATTTGCATAACCTTCTCTCTTGATATGATTGTCTTACGAAGACTCTTACAACATTATTCGAGAATTTATACAAAAGGCACCAAGAGTTTTTTCTCAGAAAACGGCATTCCAGCATACTGTAACTCATGCCATGTTATAAAGCTATTGTTACTTAAAAGCAACATGTCTAGGGAAGAATACGTTGCCTCGTTAATACATCACACCGCGTGCCTATGGGTCTGGCAGTGCAGTCTGTAGACTCCTGTATTGATCCATGGAAACACAACTGAGCACCTTCTATGTAAATATGTATGTTAGTTGTCCTGTTCATGATATTGGGGCAGCTGTCGAATGTGACCCAAGTGGTGGTACCTCCCTCATGAGTGCAAGGTGTGGTGAAAAGCACTGCATGCAACACTTATTGTAATGAATGTGTCTTCTTCAATCATACAGAAAAACTATTCTTCTCATGGAAAGGTAACATGCGTCATTTAATGAACACAGCCATGCTGAAGTTGGAACCCTCGAAGAGATGATAAAAACATTGACTGATAATTAATGACACATTAGTGCTCATGATGATTGTTGTGTTCATTAAGGCAGAAAATAAATTCAGCAAAGACTTGCTTATGTGCATAAAAATGTACAGGAAACATGATAAATATAGTACTTATCATTTGATGAATATGAAATAAATCCATTAGGTGCATAATTAATTCTAACCCTGTCAAAGGGTTTATTGACTGAAAGACATATTCCGAATGGCTGGCTTAGGCATGGCATGGGCAACAAATATTAGTGCTTGTGATTTCTAATGGTACTGTAAATGATACTGCAGTAATGTCTTACTCATCAATAGTGCCTTTACTGTCCTGTAAGGCCTTGTTCACATGGTGGATTGGACTTTCTCAGTCTGATTCACAGGTCGTGGTCCTCAAAGTAGTCAACAGTTGGTAACGGGTGTACTGTAGAGATGTTCAAAGCAGTGTGGAATCAAAGTCGAAAAGATGCCATGGGTCATCACAGGTAGAGCAGTTATGTATTGACAAAGTAGAGGAGGAGATGAGGATGTAACTGGTAGAAGGACCAGTGTTCGAAACAAGGAAGTCGAACTATAAGAGGTAGTTGAAGAATCCAAAAGAACTTGACCATGGCTAAATCTAGTGATAGAGCTTAGTTCAGAGGCTGCAACAAAGTACAGGTTAACCTACTTAGAATTTACCACAGGCGAGCCAGGTTTACTTTCTGCATGAGCAGGCCGGTCATCATGAAGATTCAGCGCTGCCCACCATCGTGTGCAGAAAACTGGTGGTCATGAGCAGGAGAGTGGTGCTGTAATGGTATGAAGAATCTAACTTCTTTGATGAATAGCAGGAACTATTTTGGTGTGAGTTTCTCGGACTGATAGCACACTTGCTCAGGGGCGTAAGTAAAGGCTCAGGGGCCCTGATGCAAAAAGTGAGCTGGGCCCCCCCCCCCCCTCTATCTGTATCTGTACCCATACCCATACCTAAACCATGCTGCACAGAGACATAACTTGAAGCTTCTGGTCCCCAATGCAAAACCTGTAACAGGGCCCCCAACTATAATGCTTTATTCACAGTACTGGGCTCCCTATATGGAGAAGAGAGACCATATGGGCCCCCTAAGGCTCCTGGGCCCGGGTGCAACCGCATCCCCTGCACCCTCTATAGTTACGCCCCTGCACTCGCTTGTATGAATACAGCCTAACAGCTTCCTACCCTGCCCTTTGCCAGCCCTGCTCCTTCATGTTCCATCTAATCCTTCCATGCAATTTTTTTATTGCGGGTGGAATTAAAGGGGTTGTCCCAGAAAATTAACTTATCCCTGACTTCTGGGACATCCTATAATTATCACAAGAATGAAGGGGGGGGGGGGGGGGAGAAATAACCAATCACCCGTACTAGACTACCTCCAATACGCCTACTTAAATAAATGGAGTAGCCGTATGCACATATGACCACCACTCCATTCACTGCGGAACACTTAGGATGTCTCCTGATTGGTCAGAGTCCCAGAAGTCCCCAGCCAATCAGATACTATCTTGTGGATAATTTTGTGGTACAACCCCTTTAATAACTAATAGTTTGTGTCGGTATAGTTTCATTATTACATTTCAGTTTGTTTCTTTATTAGATTATAATTTACACCTTGAAAAAATATATTTTGAAGAACTACCAGAAGAAATACTGCAAAGGTTGTGAAGTTTACGAGAAAAGTCTGAAAACAATTCAATATGTTATCTTTTTTGCTGAACTTCTGCCGTCATGAGGATACAGCAGTACTGTACATCAAATGCGCTCCTAAATCTCTAAATCTCTTTGCCCCACTGTGCAATCCTACTGTTACAGCTGCACAGTCCTCTCCATCCCCTCCCTGCGCTAATCTCTTTGCAGGGAGGAGGCAGGAAGCTTGTGCTGAGAAGTATATATATATATTGGGCTTGCTTTAACCTCCTGTTACAGCCAAAGCAATTCTGCAGCCACTAACCAACGGGGATATCAAAATTATCCATTTGACTACCCTAGATCACCAAGGATGCTGATATTAAAATTGTTTACAGTCACAGACCACCAGTCATACAGATATTAACCTTTTCACTATCCTAGACCACCAAAGATACAAATATTAACCCCTTCACTGCTCTATATGTACTGGCCCAGTGCATCCTCCTGGTCCCTTTCATAAATGTCATACATGTTTTTCTTATGTAGATGCACAGTGGAAAGCTTGTCTTGTCATTTCCAGTGTGTGTGTGTTGCACAGCTGCAGTGCTTGAGAGGTTAATTCTAATAAAATCATTGCCTGCATGTAAATGTATCAATCTGTCATGTCATGCGGTATAAGTGAAGTTATAAATGTAAGAGATTGAGAGCGGGAAAGGTAGTCCAAGTCCATTTTCAGAGAGTTGCTATGGCTTACGACCTAACACAGAGCCACATGGAAGCACCTTCAGCTTCCATGTAGGTGGAGATGGAAGAGAAGGAGAGATATCCCATAGCGATTGGAATCTGGATGTGAGTGGAGTGAGATCAAATACCGTAAGAAAGAGCATCCCCGAGTAATAGAGACCCATCATACAGGTACCAATTCAAACCACAAGTTTTTCTTATACGGCCGTCCAAAATTAGGATCACCGCATAGAGGTACGCTACTGAGTCACACCCACGTGCCTGCTGTGTGGGGTGTTAATTCTTTGAGTAAATAATTTTCTGCCAGAGTTTCTGTTGGCGTGACTCCGACCCCTTTCCTCCTCGAGTGCTCCCAGTCCAGGAGCGGTACCTGACAGATAGCGCAGACTGTAGGACTGGTTTTCATCCTGTGTATCCTCCCTGATCTCTGAGCTCTGTTCTACTTGCACTTTGAAGAATTGTACCTGCATTACTGTGAATAATTGTTTTGGCAAGGTTATTTCGAGTATAGTTATACCGGACCCTAACCGTTCCTGGGGACCCGAGTTATGATACACAAGTGTCTGTGCTTATTTTCCACTGTGTAGCATACCAGTGTGTGGAAACGGTGGCATCATGAGTGATAACTACTACCCCCATCATCCCGTTTATTGGTATTCGCTATCCTAGGGGTGTCGAAGGTGGCCTGCAATCCAGCTCTGGCCCTTTAGGAAAAGAGCCTGGTAAGTGCCGCCATGACAAGCCAACACTTAACCCTCCCAGCTCTTCACGTTAGTCAAGTGCCTAGGGTACCCATATGGGGTGTTGCATATGCCACCAGAAATGTAAACAATAACACTACTCTAGACCTGGAAATTGTTTAATACTATTTACCTGGATGCTACGCTCCCCAAATAACTAGCTGATTCCGAGTTAACTATTACGGCGCTGTACATTAATATTTATTTGCTATGGTTCTGCATGCACAGCTTAGAGGAAGCAGCACCTAGGTCCCAAACTGCTCACTAGCTACAAAGGATTCACATGACCATATTTCCGCACACAAAAGTTGCCCGGGCAATACATAGTGAATAAGACCCATTGATTTCAATGGGTTAGTGACCAAGCATGTATTTTGCGTGCGCAATTCCATTGCGCAAAAAAATATGCAACACATTCTATTTCCCTGCACATTTGCGCTGGAAAATAAAACATGTGGAATTAATTACACTCACTGACTAGTTCAATGGCGGGGATCTTGGTTGCACGTTTCTTACCATGAGCAAATGCGCACGATTTGTGCATGCAAAAAGTAAAGTAAAAAACACAGAGGCACCTGCAAAAACACAACGCCCGCGGCACAATTACCTGACAGTGTTCTCTTTAGACTGCTTTCACATAGTCAAGAAAATCGCACGAGATATGTGTGTTGCGAGACGCACAATACTTGCATGCATTGTTTTGAATGACCAATTTTTTTCCTGCATTGCGGTGCGGAAAAAAAGTGCGGCATGTCCTATCTTTGGGCATTCTCTTGGAACGCCTCGCCCATTGTTTCCAATGGGGCCGGCAAAGCATCGCACGGCATGCGAGGTGCACACAGGTGTGGTGTGATGTGAGGTTTCCCATTTAAAACAATGAGGAACACTCCGCGATCCTCCACCACGGTTTTTAGGCATGTAGGAGGATCGCTACTTCCCTTAAGTGATGTGAGGCGTTTTTAACACCAAAACACCTTGCATCCACGGGGACATCGCATGTTGGCAAGCTTAACGGCCCGATATCGCACTCGCCTGCATTAAATTAAAGGGGTTGTCCGGCCAGAAACATTGCATGTCATTACTTCTGTTTGCCCATTTCCATGCACTTTGTAATATACATTGTGCATGGAAAATTATGCAAACAGAAGTTATTGACTTACCTTTAGGGTTGCCCCCCCCCCCCCCCCCCTGTGTTGTTCCTCCGTCGCTCCTGGTTACGACAAGAAATCTTCTGGTTTTCTTGTCGGGCCGGCAGCAGCTCTCGTCGGCGCGGGAACGAGCCTCTTCCCCTCCGCGCATGCGCAGTAGTTCATTCTCTTGCCGGGACCGCGCTCTTTCTGGAATCATTGCAGGTCGGCGCATGCGCAGTACACTCACTTCCTGGTTTCATATACCAGAGCGGAGTGAGTGACTGCCTGCCGCTGCTGCTGGAAGAAGAGGCAAGGACACAGCATGTTGCCGCCTACCATGATGACGTCGGTCACTAGATCATGTGACCGATGTCATCGGGAGCGCGCACGTCGGAGCATATACTGTGGTGCACCATGGGAGAAGTCCCGCGGTGCACCATGGGAGAAGACCTGCGGCGCCATCTTTGAACAGAATTTTTACTAAGAAGAGAAAAAGCTTGTTCAGGTAAGCGGAAAGTGCTATTGAAATGGGGGTTTAGTGTGTCTTTTAATCGCTTTGATTTGCAGGTGGCATCTGCCAAAAAAAAAAAAAACTTAATCTGCAGGACAACCCCTTTAACCCTAGGCCTCATGCACACGGCAGGTCCAGATTCTGGCTGTGGAATCCTGTACGGAATCCAACCCTGACCGCAGCAGGTGACCCTGCGTAGCTGTCGTCTTCTTCACTGGTGTCCTTGCGGACCTGTCTTTTTCCGGCTTCTTTGTGGGGTGGATGGTCCACACAGCTCACCGTCGGACTTGCGCAGTACAGATTTTTTTTTTAAACTTCTGCTTTTCCCACGGAATAATAGAACATGCTGCGTATTTTTTTGTGTGACAGAATTGTGAAATCACTGGGTTCTATTCACTGAGCAAATACGCCCTTACGAATTCAGTCTTAGGTCTCCTTCCCACGACCGTATGTGTTTTTACGTTTGCCCCGTACGCAGCATATATTCGCCTGGATGACTTTTTGACACAATTGAGTCCTGATCTTAATTAGCGTATATTAAAGCCATTCACAGGGGGCGCTGCTGCATGAATGTTAAAAAATATGCAAAAGTGATGGCAAGCAACGATCCGCAGAAATCCTTGGAATGGCATTAAAATTCCTAATTATGGCAAGTTGTCTTCTTTTCCCTTTGTTCTATGCAGAGTAACTCCCTCCCTTTTTCCCAGCTGCCATAGAAGTCTATGGGAGCTTGCTGCGTATCACATCAAAAGAAAGGGCAACACCTATCTTTTCACGTGCCGTATAAAATATACCACCGAAAATGATCGCTTATTTCCTATTTTTTCATGTAAGTATATTTTCCGTGGAGAAAAAAAGTTCATGTGAATGACGCCATTGAAATGCAATGCTTCTCACGGTCGTGTTGTAGGTGCATATTTTACACGCCAAAATATACCTGCTTAAATACGTTCGTGTGAATAGGCCCTTAAACTGTACAGCCATATGACTTCTGAAAGCCTACAGAGCCAGAGACTGAGCAGTGAAGGAGGAACATCCTTCTACTCCACAGCTATCCAAGAGTTAAACAAATTAAATTGGCCACAACTAATGTTCTAAAATGTAAAAAAAATTACACACTTGTTAAATCCTCTGATGCTCCAGTGCCAACATTCTGGTAGTACCTCGCCAGCCAGTTACAACACTCTGGTAGTATCTAACCAGCCAGTGCCAACACTCTGGTAGTACCTCGCCAGCCAGTTACAACACTCTGGTAGTACCTCGCCAGCCAGTGCCAACACTCTGGTAGTACCTAACCAGCCAGTTACAACACTCTGGTAGTACCTCGCCAGCCAGTTACAACACTCTGGTAGTACCTCGCCAGCCAGTGCCAACACTCTGGTAGTACCTAACCAGCCAGTTACAACACTCTGGTAGTACCTAACCAGCCAGTTACAACACTCTGGTAGTACCTCACCAGTCAGTGCCAACACTCTAGTAGTATCTCGCCAGCCAGTGCTAACACCCTGGTAGTACCTCGCCAGCCAGTGCTAACACCCTGATTGTACCTCGCCAGCCAGTGCCAACACCCTGGTAGTACCTCACCAGCCAGTGCCAACACCCTGGTAGCACCTCGCCAGCCAGTGCCAACACTCTGGTAGTACCTCGCCAGCCAGTACTAACACCCTGGTAGTACCTCGCCAGCCAGTACTAACACCCTGGTAGTACCTCGCCAGCCAGTGCCAACACCCTGGTAGTACCTCACCAGCCAGTGCCAACACCCTGATAGTACCTCGCCAGCCAGTGCCAACACTCTGGTAGTACCTCGCCAGCCAGCACTAACATCCTGGTAGTACCTCGCCAGCCAGTATCAACACTCTGGTAGAGCTTCGCCAGCCACGACTACTTCCGATTTTCTCTTCACACTTGCAAATATGAATTACGTATTCTGCAAGCAGAAGAAAAATCACAGCATGCTCTATTTTGCCGCGGAATTTGCGTGGAAGGCCTCTATTGAAGTCAATGGAGGCGTCCGACCCACAGCCCACAGGCAACTAATATGGGCTGCAGGTACCTGCATCATCGCTAAGCAACAGCGAGGGGAATATAAACAAAGAAAAGAAAAACCCTATACTGCACATGACCGCCTGTGAGCCTCCGCGGTCAACCGCAATACAGGTACCTACAGAACGCATATTAGCACTTTCTGCTTAGGTTAAGCAGCGCTGCTGATTAGAGCCACCTGATTGGCTCTTCGGGACCACGTGACTACATAGCGTGCGCGCGGATTGCCTTCAGCAGCCGTGCACTACACACTACAGTTAAGCAGACGTGCACTACACACTACACTTAAGCAGCACAGGGTTAGGTTTAGGGTTAGGTTTAGGGTTCGGGTTAGCTAAACCTAACCCTAACCCCAAACTTAACCCTAAACCTAACCCTAAACCCTAAAACTAACCCTACACCTAACCCTAAACCTAACCCTAAACCTAACCCTAAACCCTAACCCCTAACCCCGTGCTGCTTAAGTGTAGTGTGTAGTGCACGTCTGCTTAACTGTAGTGTGTAGCGCACGGCTGCTGAAGGCAATCCGCGCGCACGCTGTGTAGTCACATGGTGCCGAAGAGCCAATCAGGTGGCTCTAATCAGCAGCGCTGCTTAACCTAAGCAGAAAGTGCTAATATGCTTACAGAACGCAGGGTCACCGCTGTGGGCCTCCCACATGTGGAATCCAACCGGTTTGTGTGAGCCCGGCCTTAAGTTGTGGTAATTGTGTTGAGGTCCGGCCATGAAAGTCTCTATTTCTGAGTACAAAGTCTGCAGGCAATCTATTCCATTATGGATGCTGCAATTAGCTACTTGATAGATTTCTGAGTATTTAAGGACCTTTCACATGGGATGGAATTACACCGCAGGAGCAGCCAAATCCGCAGCTCTGGCATTTCACACCAAAATCCGCAGGTCTAACAGTGGATTTTGATGCAGCATTGCAGGCCAGTTTTAAGCCATTTTCAATTCCGCATCAAAATCCGTAGGTAGTATTCAGATTTTGGTAAGGAACTTACTTTTTCTTGTGGCGTGTTGTGTGCCCTATTCTGTCCCGTGTCAAAGGTCCTGAATTGCACTTTCTGACATGTCACTGGGACAGCAGTCTGTGTGAGAGAGAAGTGCATAGGAACAATGAGAAAGGGGGTATAGGGAGAAGTCTGTGTGGGAGAGAAGGGTATGGGAACAATGAGGGAGGAGGTTTGGGGAGCCACCTGTGTGAGAGAGAAGAGCATGGGAACAATGAGCAATGGGGTAAGGGGAGCAGTCTGTGTGAGAGAGAAGGGTATGGGAGCAATAAGAAAGGGGGTATAGGGAGCAGTCTGTGTGAGAGAGAAGGGGTAAGGAGAGCAATTAGTGAGAGGGGATGTATGGGGCAGATAATGTCAGAGGAGGGCATATGAACAGTTGTGGACATTTCTCAATGTTTTTTCCATCTCCTGAAGTAACCTTGAGGTGAAGAAACACTGTGTATTTACAACATAAGATACATTAGTTTTGCATTTTATCTTTACGATTGTTTGTTAACTAGTCCTTGGGTCACCTCTTTATGTTTAAGCTCTCCTTGACCTTATAAAAACTTTTTACTTGCTGAAGTAGTAAAGTTCTTCTAACAGCACGATACATTGATAAGGAGTTCTTTATATATCACATATATGTACATAGCAACAAACATTATCATCAGCTAGTCTCTAAGAATGCTGTATCTCACAGATTTTATATAAACTAGAAGTATATTAAGAGCCTTTTGCCCAATAACTGGGCTCGGATGTTCGCCTCATCATAGGATCATGTAAAAAGAACAATGATCATCTGACAAACAAGCAGTTGCCTGTTTGTTGACCGATCATGGCTTTTGGGAAACTTAAGGGTTTATACAGACAAATGTGTTTGCGCACATTTTTGCGCATGTGAAACTCACGCTCGTAAGATATAACGAATAGAATCCATTGATTTCAATGGGTTCATTCTCATGAGCATGTTTCTCGCACATATTTCCTGTGCATCTTAAAAGATGGGACTTGCCCTATGTTTCTGCATAGCCATTCTACTCCACAGAGAGGGAGTGTCACGCGAGCATGTGAACTGGCATTATGAGGGCAAAAATTACAGTACTACCTTGTTTCCCTGATAATAAGCCCTACCCTGATTTTCAGGGTGGGGCTTGAAATATAAGCCTTCCCCCCAAAATAAGCCCTAGCTACACGATATGTGGGGGAAAAAAACAATACTCACCTAGCAGCCGGCAATCAGGTCCCTTGCACTGTGTTGTGGTGCTGCAGGCTTCCGTGTCCTCCTGCACGCCGACAGAGCAGTTCTTCCTGGTAGCGGGGCTTAAATACCCCACTTCAAGCAAGCTAATGCTCTGATTAGTTAATCGAGTGCCGCGTCAGCCAATGACGCGGTGACCTGGTGTTTGATTACCCAATCAGAGCATTAGCTTGCTGGAGGTGGGGTATTCAAGCCCTGCTACTAGGAAGAACTGCTCTGTCGGCGTGAAGGAGGACACAGAAGCCTGCAGCAGCGCCGGAGACCAGCGCGAGGGACCCGAAGGCTGGTAGCTAGGTAAATATTATAAGATAGACCCCAAAAATAAGACACTGTGCATCTTTTCAGGCAAAAAACAACATAAGACCATGTCTTATTTTCAGGGAAACATGGTATGTGCAGACACGCACGTATCACCCTGATTACTGCCATCTTCAAACCTTTCAAACCTTGTTCATGCGCAAATACGCTCTGTTGTGACAAGTTTGTTTGTGGAAACCCTAAGAATGTTTGATAACCAACTACATATCTCCCCATGTGAACAGGGAGATGTGCAGCAAACCAATGCTAGCTATATGGGAACTAACTATTCTGTTAATGTTGTTTTGTCTCCATACAGACAATCATCTGTCATGTGTGAACAGCCAGCAGTGATGAACAGCACTCGTTACTAGTGACTAGAGATGAGGAGTATACTCGCTAAAGCACATTACTTGAGCGAGTAGTGCCTTAGCCGAGTATCTCCCCGCTCGTCTCTAAAGATTCAGGGACCGGCACGAGTGACGGTTCAGTTGCGGCGGGAAGCAGGGGGGAGCGGGGGGGGGGAGAGGGAGAGAGAGATCTCCCCTCCGTTCTTCCCCGCTCTCTCCCGCCGCTCCCCGCCCCCCGCCGGCCCCCGAATCTTTAGAGACGAGCGGGGAGATACTCGGCTAAGGCACTACTCGCTCGAGTAATGTGCCTTAGCGAGTATACTCGCTCATCTCTATCAGTGACGAACAAAATAGTTCGGATTCAGGATGGCCAATTCTGACTCCCATCAAAGATAAATTGGGGTTCACTAATTTGCTCTCTAGAAGAAATGCAACGAAAACCTCCAAAATTACATGGAAATAGAGCCACACATCTGAAGAACACTATGCTCCTTCAAGAAATTGGTAAAAATAGTGTAGAATGGTGTGGGGGTCACTCAAAGTACAGGGGTGTCACTGAAAACAAAAGACGGTCTCCTAGATCAAACATTATACCAAGGAAGACAGAAAGTGTGCTGCTTCTTTTAAAAGCAGTGTCATACCTTTCGCAAAGGACAAAATTCAACTAAGTAAACTAAACAGCCAAGCACGGACCTACTCCAAGGAACAGTTATAGAGCTACCAATAATTATGGATTACAATACCCAGAAAGGTTATCAAAAATGGGGTTATTTAGTTCAGAAAAAAGTCAGCTGAGGGGCGACCTAATAACTATATCTAAATATATCATGGGACAATACAGAGATCTTTCCCATCATCTATCTATACCCAGGACTGTGACTGTAGCAAGGGGGTATCCTCTGCGTCTAGAGGAAAGAAGGTTTCTACACAGACATAGAAAGGGGTTCTTTACTGTAAGAGCAGTGAGACTATGGGACTCTCTGCCTGAGGACGTAGTGATGGTGAATTTGATAAAACAGCACAAGAGGGGCCTGGACGTGTTTCTTGAGCAATACAAGATTATATGTTATAATCATAAATAACCTTCAAAGGGTCGGTTACCTGGGGATTATTCCGGTTACCAGATTAGAGTCAGGGATTAATTTTTTTCCCTTATAATTTTTTCGGCCTTATGTACTATGTTACGCTAAGCAAGATAGCAGGTGTACTGCTTGTTTTAAATGCAATGTTATACATTTTGCAAAGGATAAATTCTAATAGTTGAATAGAACACCCAAGCACAGACCTTCTCCAAGGAAAAGCTATAAGCTACAGCTGTTACTTGTGCTTTAGAAAGATTTCATTTGGGCAGAGAAGGGGGAGTAGGAAACATGATAGAAGCAGGAAAAGGAGAGCAGCAACGCCATCACTAGCAATGCCACCATGAGAGCAGAGTATGCTCCTCCTGGAAAATTAGAGTTCTAGTGCCATATTTCCATATTAGGAAAAGGAAATGGAGAGTAGCAATTGAGGGCAGAGTGTGCTTCTCATGGAAACATGAGTGCTATAGCTCCGTATTTCCATATTAACATTTTTCATTTGGGTGGGGGTTTGTAGGAGGAGCAACATCACCAGCAACAGCACCTTGAGGGCATACTATAGTCTTTAACCCCTTAGTGGCAAAGCCTGTTTGCGCCTTAGTGACGAAGCCAAATTTTGGAAATCTGACATTTGTCACTTTAACATAGAATAACTCCGTAAATGTTTCGCATATCCAAGTAATTCTGACATAATTTTTTTTCGGCACATGTTGTATTTCATTTAGGTGGTAAAAATAGACCGATAGAATTTGTGTATATTTATTAAAAACGCCAAAATGGGGAAAATTTGGGAAAAGTTGTCAATCTTTCACATTTTCAACTGTACTATGTCAAATATGTGCAAACATGCTGTACAAATTTTTGCTACGATATATATTTCCATCAGTTTACTTTATTCTGAAAGCACATTGGAAAAACTTTTTTTTTTTTGTTTTTTTTAACCATTTAGGAGATGTACAAATTTAACATTGATTATTAATGTTTTGAGGAGCACTTTGTTTTCCTACACCAAGCCAAGATTGCAAAGGCTCATCGGTGTCAGAATGATACCGCCACAAATGACCCCATTTAAACACTACCCCCTTAATGTATTCACTGGGGGATGTCATGAGTATTTTGACCCCACAGTTTCTTTTCGAGAGTTAATGCAATTTATTTATTGCAAATTTGTCATTTTCAAGACATTTTTTTTCTATAGTGCACATGAAAATGAGGATTTGTATCCCCAAATTGATACCCCTGTTTGTCCCATGTTCAGAGACATACCCATTGTGGCCCTAATCTTATATCTGTATGCACAACGGGGCCGAAAATGAAAGGAGCAGCTGGTGGCTTTCAGAACAGAAATTTCGCTTGAAGGTGATTTAGGCCCCATTGCCCACTTGTAGAGCGCTTGAGCGGCCAAAATGACTGAGAACCCCCACAAATGACCCCAATTCGAAAGCTAGACCCCTTAACGAATTAATCTAGGGTTGTACTGTGTATTTTAACCCCACAGTTTTTGAATTAATTTAGGCAAAGCAGAAGGAAAAAAAAAAACAATTTCCATTTTTTTGGAAATTATGTAATTTAAAATTTTTTTTTTTGTACAGCACACATAGGAGTGAAGATTTATACCCCAAAATTGACACCTCTATTTGTCTTGTGTTCAGAGACATATCCATTGTGGCCCTAATCTTATTTCTGTATGCACAACGGGGCCCATGCCGAAAGGAGCATTAAACTTCAACTTTTTTTTAACTTTTGCGCGATCCTCATTATCCGTTGGACAATGGTGATCACGTGACTGGGGACCGCCCACTGCGACCCTTGGTCACTTCTCCAGGCTCTCGACTACCTTAAGTAGCCAGGAGCAAGGAGATTTTACATTTCCCAGGTCCTCCCCAGCTCCTGTGCTTACGTCTGCCATATTGGCAAAGTGCACATGTACCGAAGTTGGGGAAAGGTCTGTGGATAAATATCCCATTGGGCACATCGCCAGAGGTCTTACGTAAGTAATTTCACCTCCCCTTACAGATTGGACCCATGACGGGGGGTGAAATTTTGACTTTATTTTACTTTTACGTGATTGCCGTTATCTATTGGCTAGTGGCAATCACGTGACCAGGGACCACGTACCGCCAATCTTCCCCTCCGTGAAATCTCCAGGCTCTCGGCTACATTTGGTGGCCAGGAGCAATGAGATTTTAAATTACCCTGGCAATCTGCAGCTTTAGCGCATGCGTCTGCCATTTTGGTGGCGGTGCATGCGCAGAAGCCGGGGGAAAGTCTATGGATAAATCCGGGGCCTTAAGTGCGTAATTTCATCTCCCTTCACGGATATGATCCATGAGGGGAGATGAAAGTAATTTTTTTTTTTTTTTCTTCTCCATTTTTTTACCTTTTTTTTAAATCTCTCTGCTCATGCCTACTCATGCTAGCCAGGAGCAGAGAGATTTTAAACCCTTCTATACACGCACCCAATGTTTAAGGTGACGTAAGGTCATGGAAGGACCAGAATGTCGCGGGATATCAAAGGACGGAGGTGCTAACTCTCAGCTCCCCTCATGGATGCCATCCATGAGGGGAGCTGAATCTCTAACTTTAACTTTTTTTACACTTTTTATCATTGGATAATAGTGATCGCGTGACTGGGAGTCACTCACCGCGGCCTCCCATGACTGCTCCAGGTATTGAGCTATCACGTCCACAGGCCTCACGGCTTTAATCCTCGAGGCGAGTGTGTTTTCACGGCCCTAAGGATTAAAGCCCACAAAGCCAGGACGTAAAAGGGCAATGGGGCGAGCACTAAGGGGTTCATATAAATCTATGCTCAGTCATATGTGAGTAAAAATTGCCAGCATGCTAAATAATCAGGGGAATCTGCCATGGGGGTGCAGAGGGCAGGTGAAATCCACGCCTGGTCCATTGTTATAAACATCATGAGATCACATTGGCTGTGGACAGGGGATGCTTCTGTCAGTTATAACCCCCCCCCCCCCCCCCCCAGCTGTGCTGAACACTCTTTCTGATAGCACACTGGCAGTGAGGCAGGCAAACACCTCTAAAGCATGTTGGTCAGTTGTCCAGCTTAGATACCCAGAAATCAAAGGGGCCAACGCCACGTCTGAGTACATCTACACTTTAGCTGACATACTCTTGGACTATTATAGATAAGAGCTGCCTGTGACTGTCAGTCCTACCATGTGCTTGTGCTGCAGGCTGCTATGGACTGAAAAAACTATGCCACACCTCTGTTATACTTCCCCTGCCAATTGTGGTGGTGCTGTTGCAGCGGCTTTCTGCTTGGCCCGCCATCAGCCACAGAACTGTGATCCAATGCGAATGCATCTCCGCAGCTATGGGGAAATGCTGTGCTCAAGCTGCTTAACAGTCTGCCCTGATAGTGCCACATTTCCAGGGAGGGTGACCACCCTGTAATGATCTGATGCTTTGATGTGGGCTATGCAACAGTCCTTCTGCAACTACTGAAGCATAAAAGCTTCCTCTTCCTCCTCCTGTGACAATAACACATCATTATCCCTGAGGCCCTGTAGCGTCTGTTTCAGCAGGCAGACTACAGGGATGGTCATACTGCTTAGTAGGCCATCACGGCCGACCATTTTGGTAGCTTCCTGAAAACAGACTAAAATGCCACAAACATCTTTGATCTGCAGCCACTCCACAGGCATCATTGTAACTGACCTACCTACAGCACTGGTTAACTGCTTACACCACCTTGTAGACACGTCACAGATGAGGCGTTTGGGTCATAGCCAGAACTCTCACTGTACCTCCACCACTTGAGAGGTGGCTGGCTGTGAATGCTGAAAGTGTGAGTTTCCTGGTCTTTCCCAGCAGTGGATGTAAACCTGGGTAATTTCCTAAGAAGCGCTGGACTATCAGGTTCATCACATGAGCCAGGTAATGTATATGTGTAAGATTTCCAAGGTGCAGGTCTGCCAGCAGGTTGGCCCCATTGTCACACACGACCTTGCCTGGCTTAAGTTTACGTGTGGTCCATCACGTGTCAGCCTGAGCATGGCAGGGCAGGGATGGCTTTTTGAGCAAAGATATGGGGGCTGGGCATCAGAACCACTTCTAAGGAATGGCAGTGGGTTTGTTTCACCTCCTGCAGAACGTGGAGCAGTTGCTTCAATGAGAGCCACTTAAAGTGCCAACTTAGCCCATCTCCTACCATCACCAGCACCACCACCGACACGTCCCCTACTCCTTGCTTTCTTCATGTTTTTAGGTTTTTTTGCCACGTTTTTAGTTTAGTTCTACTTAACTTTTCAGCTGACTTTGTAGTTTGCAAAAAAACCACTGGAAGCTGAGTCACGAATGCTAATAATTTGTATTGTCCAGACTTGCAACTTTGACAGCATAACTTACTTCCTCTCACCCCACAGGTAGCTGAGTAATGCCTGCAAATAATGTGTATTATCCAGGATCGAGAATTTGATCTATGTTTGAGGATGCAAATACTCACTATGTTTTTTTGTTGTTTTTCTGTTGCAGTGCCAGGGCAGCACCATATATGAGAACAGAAGGCCAGTGAGTATATATTGTATACTCTGAATTGTCCCTGTTTTGTGCGACATAAGTTACTTCTTACCCCACAGGTAGCTACATAATGACTGCAAATATTTTGTATTGCCCAGACTCTGAAAAAAGTCCGAGGCCCCAAATAGAGAACTGCAATATTCCCCATGCCAAAGCATAGTTTGTCTGTCCGCTCTACTGCTATATACACTGACAGCAGCAGAAATATATGCTCTGCAGATTATCTGTCCCTAAGTACATAGCACATTTTGTGTAGACATATTTCTCTGGTCCCTCCACTATAACCCACTTTATCTTCTCTGCTGGCATACAATTTTTTCATACTAGCAGCAAAATACCCTCTTCTATAATGTGGAATAGAGAAACATGTATTTATAGGCAGTTTGAATGGAGTTGAGGTCAAGCAAATCTTCCTAAGTGCAGACCATTTTTGTATAGGTATAAAAAGTGATGCAGCTTCTCTATCCTGTGTTCAGATGCAAAATAGCCCCTAGTAATACAGTGCCTTTGCTATATATGACTCGGTTATGTAATGCAAGTGTCCAATGAAGCCGCTGCCCATATGCAAGACAGAGGACACATCATTTGGTGATATCATCAAGGCACCCTGGCTGCTGACTGACTGTACACTGAACTCTATAGCAGGCATTATGGGAAATTTGATTTTCCGATTTTCGCCAAAAATCGGATCAGATTCACCCAATTCAATTTTGCTAAAATTGGGCGATTTTACCACCCAGCCAATCATGAGGAGCAATACTACTTGCTGCAGTTTACACTGGCTAAGAATCAGTCAGTTATAATGTGTGCCGATTGACAATCTGCTCTTATTCGCTGCCTTTCATATAAATGGTAGATAATTGTCTGTATAGAGATGACTGCTAATATAATTGATCATCCCCATACAGCCATCATGGATTAGCTACGCATCAAATTTTTCATACAAGAAAAGCATTTGCTTGTCCATTGGCCCTTTTACAAAGCCCAGTGATCAGGTGAATGTTCATGTCTGATAATTAGGATGTCTAAAATGCCCTTAAAGGGTTTTTTCATGTGAATACAGAAGTTACTTCTTACCGCCACTCAGGATAGGTCATCAATAGTTCATCGACTAGGGTCCGCCGCTCAGAACTCTGTCCGATCTTCTGATTAGGCACCTGCTGTCAGTGCCACCTTACACAGAGCTCAAAGAGGAAGCAGTTGACTCCAATGCCTGGGTAGTGGCAAAAGATAGTCCTGGAACTATCTTTTGAACTGGACTACATTGGCCGCTGCATGGGCTCCTATGAGAGCCCATGACAGCGGCCGGAGGTGGAACGGGTGTTAGCAGCGTGGCTGCTAAACTCCCTCTCTCTGCTCTCCTTTCACCATGCAGGCTCACCTCTGCTCTCCTCCGCGCTGGCTCTCTGCAATGGGAGGGGGTGGGCCAGGGGCGGAACTAAGCGCCGGCCGATACCCTCTCATTGCTGGCTGTGTCCATAGCCATCAATGGGAGGAGGGGGGACGGGACGGTGCTTAGCTACGCCCTGCCCCCTCCCATTGCAAAGAACAAGCGGGGAGGAGAGCAGAGGTGAGCCTGCGATGAGGAGAGAGGGGAAATGGGTGACGGCATGGTAGTTTTGGCGTATATGCGTCTGAACAGGCCCATGCCGTTTGAACGGGCGCACAAACGTTTGATTTGTGCACCCGTTCACCAGTTTTATCTCTCCCAATGTAGCATTTATTGGCCGGCCGTGAAAACGGCAGCCGATATATGCTGGTGGGAAAGAAGCCTAAGGGAGTTTTCAATGGTTGTGTGGGCAGAAGGAACAGGAAGTACAGATTATCTTTCTAGTGATCATTGCAGTCCCCCTCAAGCATTTATCATCTACAATGTGGATTAGTGATAAATGTATTTTCTTCCAGTTTGAATGGAGTTGTGGTTGAGCAAGTCTACAGGGCTAAGTTGGAACAGATGACTCAGAACCCTCATTCTATTGATCGGAAGAGGTCCCACCTATAAGTCCCTGTAACAATGCCAGCTGGACACAAGACAACAGAATGAGGTTTTACCTATAAAAGTTTTCTTTCCCATGTACTTACAGTGTCTTTTAGCACTCAGATACCTCGAGAACGTACTGTAGGGCCAAATTATGTAACAATCTATCAATTGAATGAACAATAATATGAAGCATGTATAAAACCTATTAGATGACAACAATGGTAGAATAGGGATTCACCAATAGATGACAGGATCAGAATGATGATGGTAATCAGATGATTGGACAAATAGATGATGGTGATGATAGATAATAGAGCACATAGATGATGGTGAGCAAAATGACAAAAACTAGCCCTATCTCTAGCTTTCCATAAATCTTCCACTAATCTATCTTTGATGTTGACACTCATATTAGACACCACTGTTCCTCAGTATCCGTAAAGATATTCCTAATGGAAACCCTACTGTATCTGAAATACTGACCCTGAGAAACAAAGAGAGGGTACCAAGACCCAGATACAAAAAAACCAAGCTGGACAAAGTATAACTAAGAAGAAAAACAGAGATAGACATAAACAGGGGAAAACTAACAACAAACTACAAGGTTAAAAAACAAGGACTGGACTAGAAATGACCACAGGAACAGAACTGCAGTGACAAAAAACAAAAATAAACTAGGAGCAAGATACCAGAAGCATGCAAGGAATTCTAGATTTAAATGCACATAGCTTATTCTATAACCAGCAACATATTGCAGAAGCCTGGAAAATTTAAAGGCAAGCTAGCCAATCAGGAGGTGCTTTCCAAATAATCCTGAACTGTAATAGTGTATTCAGTTGACCCGCTCTAATGGATCAACTATGAAACAGTTGCCTAGCAACTGCTCCAGCAGCAAATTAGTAGACAGGACATGACATGACAAAAGAGCTTTCCTGGTGATTGTAACAGCCCCTATTAGTCATACACTCATTGCCTATTCTGTGGAAAGGCAGTAAATGTCTTTTCTAGGAAAAAAAACACTTTGAAATTAAATAACATGTTGCTGTGGGAAAGTCATTTTTGCAAGGCGACTTAATAGTAAATTGCAGTGAAGGAGTTGGAGCTAATACCACATCGCCTCCCGCCAGTGCCAGCTATATAATAAAAATGGCAGCTCGTACCATCAGCTGAGATTATGTATAACTCTGATCCTGGCCACTTAACCACTTTCATGGCACGGTCAGTGATTATATAAGGAGTTAACAAAGCAAGGGAGGGGGGATGATGCGTTGTCATTGTAGTGGCCCAGAGGGTCATACAGATCATTCACAGCAACTCTTGTCCTGTCACACCTGTCTATGTGCCGTCCTTGGACATAGAAGGTGCCCTGTTTCTCCCCTTTCTCTCCACTAAGCCTAAATCTTAGTCCTGATGTCAGCTGGTGTCCTATTGGCTGATAGCTTCATACTCACTGGTGAAGAGTCAAAGGGCAGGAAAACAATAATACAAGTCCCTATGCAGAAGGGGAGGAATTGAGAAAGTGCGGGAAAGAGAAGAGGTGATAAAATGAGGAGGCAGTGAGCAGTTAGGAGAGTTACAGCGAGGAGGGAGAGAGGAGAGGTTGTAGCCGAGTCATGTCAGAAGAGGAGGTACTTGCACAGGAGAGAAAGCAGTTATCAGCACGTTTCTTCCCAGGGTCGAGCGAGTTCTCATTCAGCTCCCTTGGTGATCCACAGCAGAGTGGAGTAGAACCTCTCCGAGGTTGGTACTCCACAAAACAATGAGTCTAAAGTTTAACCGGTGAAATCAAAGCCAGGACTAGTCTAGTGACCCACCTACACTTTGCTTCATCTACACTTTGTTAAATTCACTTATCCCTTCAGCTAAAGTAGCAAATATTGGGAAATTTTCTTTCAAATCAGTTTCAGAGAAAGAAAAGTAGAGAGCATTGAAGTCGGTTCTTAATCATGTCAATATTGCTGTATTCACAGTGTACAATTCACTGCATACTGCTGTATGTTCTTGTGCCATTTTCCAAGTACCGTTGTGCAGATAGTTTTTTCTACTGTTTTATATATCAGCTTAGTAAAGCTGCATACTCCCAGATTACTATCACAAGCTACTGGACTCGTCTCAGTTATTTCTTTGGCATTCCATCCCGAGGGTCTACTTGGAGTACTGGTGTCACGCGTGACAAAACAGGCCTCTCTGTTAAGCCTACCACAGTACATTCTTTGGGTCGCTGCACAACCCCTGAGCCGAGCATTCTTACCTATTTAAAGGGCTACTCTAGTGATTTTTTTTTAATTCATTCATTTTGTGGCTATCCCCCAGTATATATATATACATATATATATATATATATATATATATATATATATATATATATATATATATATATAGTCAACTAGTGTTACCTTGCTTACTTGTTTATGTCTGAGTCTTCCAGCCTTTTTTCTCTCAGATAGTCATGTGATCTCAATTCTGGCCAGCTCGGATTTACTTGGGGGTTATGTATTCATTTTCTAGTCAATGTTTCAGTCTGTGTGATGCTGTTACATGATCCCTAACACATAAACTGCTTAGAAACTCCTATCACAGTTACTGATGATGATCACACAGCTCTTGTCACACAGTTATAATAGAGGAGATCACAGCTCATCTTCCTGATTGTATACTTATGCTCTGTAGTTCACTTAGATGAATATAGGAGGTAATGAGAATTAAACTGCCCCCCGACCCCAAACAAAAATAGTATAGCCTTAACTAATGCTAGGCTGATGTATCATGGATTGATTTAAAGTGAAAGTGAAACATCTCACCATTAAGATTGTGCCTGATAAGGGAACTGCACAGCATTGAAGTGACTGCCTGTCATACTCTGGAGGTCTCATTTATCTATTCCAATCAGGTCAGGGGGCAGGCATGTAAAAATGTGTTTTTGCTGGAGTGTCCTTTTATGGTTCCCTCGGCCACTAGATGGCGTCTGAGCAATCAGTCTATATTGTATACAAAGGCAGCTACTGTTCTCATAGTTTTGATCTGTGCCTGTTCCACCCAGCTTTTCTCAACATCTTTGCTCCTGACCTCGGATTGTTTATTGACCACAATAATCTGTCTGCTGCTTGCCCTGACCCTCGGCCTGTTTCATCACTATGCAAAAATTCCACCTGTCCTGACCTCGGCTCTGTTCCATGACCACATCCCTGTCTACTCCCTCTGATACTATGTTACAGTTAACCTGACCACATTGCATCACTGCCTCACTGGGACTGTTTCTGGGGTAACAGTCTAGAGTTCCCTTCAGTGAAGAGGAGACCCCAATTGGTAAGATTGAAGAGTGAAAACTATGCGACCCTTGATCTAACCCTTATCCCTTTAACCCATTAAGGACCAAGCGCTGTAAATATATGAAGCTTGGTCCTGGGCTTTAATCCCGGCTCATAGTAAAAATACGGCGCTGGATTAAAGCTCCTGCTCTTGCAATCAAGCAGGAGCTGGTCAGGTTCCTGCCTGTCACACAGCTGATAAGAAGAAGACAGAAATGTTTTTTAATCACTTCTGCACTTCTCCTTTACAGACTACATAGTGCTAACAGAGGGAATGCAGGAAGTGTCATTGTCATTTCCTGCACGTGACCCCGTAGTCATGTGATCGCTGGTGATCCCTAGCATGTCAGAGCTGCGGAGAATTAGCAGACTCCAGCCCACCAGGGGTTCCTATGGATATTCGAGGAATAGTGGAAAAGTGTGACATAAAAAACAAATCCAGCATGATTGACCCCCACGGTTCTTATATGACATCATGGGGAACATAGATGTTGAAGAAAAGTTACAAAAATAATGGAAAAAAAAATTAGCGAATAAAATTAAAATATGTATACAAAAAGAAAATGAGCCCCCACCGACGACAACCTAAACCGTCGCCGTATGCGCTCTGTAATCCAAGACTATACAAATTATATTTTAAAACGCCCAAAACAAAATGGCGAACTCATTCCTGTAGTTTATTTGAATGTAAATTTAATAATTTTAAGAATAAAATAAAAAGAAGGGGAAAAATTCTGTGAAAAAAGGTATTAAAAATAACCCTATAGTAATGAAAAATTAAACTCAGCAAAAATAATTTTTTGTAGGCCAGGAAAGAAAATAGGGCCATAAAACCACCACCTGAGTGAAATTGCTAAAAAGTGTCTCGTCCTTTAAGGGCTCAGTCACACGGGCGTTTTTACGCGCATTTATTCGCTCCGCCCCCGTCTCACCCCCTCCTATTGCAAATAGTGGCAAGGGGCGGAGAGGGGGCGGGAGCTTAGTTCCTGCTCCTGGCTCTTCCATCCTCCCCCCCCCCTGCAGACAAGGACACCGTATATCGGCTCGGCGTGAAAACCGAGCCGATATACGGTCGTCTAAATAAGCCCTAAGACCGAAACACTCTGGTCTTCAAGGCATTAAGTACTAAGTCAATTTATACCATTTTAGCTTTTGTGTTGCCAGATTCAGGAAGCCATAACTTTTTTCGACTTTTGCATTGAGGTAGCCATATGAGGACTTATGTTGCAGGATGCATTTCTTTTATTCTCCAGGTCTTTACGATTACAGCAATACCAAATGTGTTCAGTTCTTTATGTTTTACTAGTTTTTGCACAATAATACATCTTCTGTAAAATAATAACAGCAATTCCACCATTATTCCTTGCATTGTAAATCTATACCATTCACCGTGTGCTATAACTAAAATGTTATTTTTATTCTATGGCTCAGCACAATTTTGACAATACCAAACATGTGTCATTTTTTATGTTTTCCTATGCTGTTTACCAGAAAATAAGACCTACCTTGAAAATAAGCCTTAGCCTGATTTTTGGGGAATTTTCAGGGAGGCTTGAAATATAAGTCCTACCCAAAAATAAGCCCTAGCTGCATTATATTTTAAAAAAAAAAGAATACATTACCTAGCAGGCTTGGTCCAGGTCCGTCCTGCTGCTCACCTAAGCTCCGACGCACTTCTTGCAGTTCTCGGCCGCCCACAAAAGATCACTTCCTGGTTACGGGATTCATAAATCCCGTCTCTAGGAAGCAATGGCTCTGATTAGTTCTCGATTGCTGCTCAGCCAATCAATGCAGGGCTCGATGAACCAATACGATGGCTGTGATTGGTTTTAAAATTATTTTTACAGTGTATATTTGTAATTAATATTAGTAATAGAGATGAGCGAGCATACTCGTCCGAGCTTGATACTCGTTCGAGTATTAGGGTGTTCGAGATGCTCATTACTCGAGACGAGTACCACGCGGTGTTCGGGTTACTTTCATTTTCTTCCCTGAGAAATTTGCGCGCTTTTCTGGCCAATAGAAAGACAGGGAAGGCATTACAACTTCCCCCTGCAACGTTCAAGCCCTATACCACCCCCCTGCAGTGAGTGGCTGGCGAGATTAGGTGTCACCCGAGTATTAAAATCTGCCCCTCCCGCGGTTCGCCACAGATGCATTCTGACATTAGTTCAGGGAAAGTGCTATCGTGTTGGAGCTGCTATAGGGAGACCGTTAGGAGTGATTTTAGGATTCAAGAACCCCAACGGTCCTTCTTAAGGCCATAGAAATCGCAGATCGCACCTATGTGCGATCTGCGATTTCTGTTCTCTTCTCTATATGCGCTCAATGGGGCCGGCGGCAGCAGCGCCGACCCCATTGAGAACATATAGAAGACAAATCATTCTTCTCTGCCACAGCTGTAACAGCTGTGGCAGAGAAGAACGATGTTTGCCCATTGAATTCAATGGAGCCGGCAATACAGCAGGTTCCACTGAAAGCAATGGGCTGCCGGCGATCGCGGGATGAATTGTCGGAAAGGGCTTAAATATATAAGCCCTTCCCTGCAATTCATCCAGAAATGTGTTACAATAAAAATATATACCGGCGTATAAGGCGACGGGGCGTATAAGACGACAGCCCAACTGTGACCTTATACGCCGGCAATACAGTGGAGCAAAGAATAAAAATCATTACTCACTTCACCGGGCGTTCTGCGGCGTTCTGTGGTGCTCCTGCAGGCTGTCGCTCCCTCCTGGTTCCCGGCAGAGCATTGCTTTCTCTACGAAGGGCTTTAAATCCCCGCCTCCAGAAACACACGTGCCTTCAGCCAATCACAGCCAATGACAATGATGTCATTGAATGGCTGTAATTGGCTGTGTTGGCTGCCTAGCCATGCCAACCCTCTGCAGTGTGTGCCTGCGGTTCCTCCTCATGGCAGACGCACTTCTAAATAGACATGAGGGTGGTGTGGCATGAGGGCAGCTGAAGGCTGCGCAGGGACACTTTGGTGTGCGCTGTGGGGGGGGGAGGGGGGGCGGTTGGGCAGCATGTAACCCAGGAGAAGTGGCAGTGGAGTGTCATGCAGGCAGTGATTGTGCTTTGTTGGAGGTAGTGTGGTGCTTAGCAAAGGTATGCCATGCTAATGAGGGCTTTTCAGAAGTAAAAGTTGTTGGGAGGGGGGGGGCCCACTCTTGCCGGTATTGTGGCTTAATAGTGGGACCTGGGAACTTGAGATGCAGCCCAACATGTAGCCCCTCGCCTGCCCTATCCGTTGCTGTGTCGTTCCCATCACTTTGTTGAATTGCCCAGATTTTCACAAACGAAAACCTTAGCGAGCATCGGCGATATACAAAAATGCTCGAGTCGCCCATTGACTTCAATGGGGTTCGTTACTCGAAACAAACCCTCGAGCATCGCGAAAATTTCGTCCCGAGTAACGAGCACCCGAGCATTTTGGTGCTCGCTCATCTCTAATTAGTAACATTTATACAGCACTGTGCAAATGTTTTAGGCAGGAGTGGAAAAAATGCTGCAAAGTAAGAATGCTTTCACAAAGAGAAGTGTTAAACAACCAAAACAGTTCTTCAAGGAACACTTGCATAAAGTTGGGGATTTTTTAGGATTATATTCTGGTGTATGATTAAGAAATTATACGAACAGGTGATAATGATCATCATTTTCATAGGTAGGTTGAAACACAGTCATTAACTGAAACAGAAACAGCTATGCAGGGGGCCTAAAACTGGGTGAGGAACAGCCAAACTGTTACAAAGGTGAGGTTGTGGAAGACAGTTTCATGTCACAGCCTCACAGGTCATACACCATGGCAAGACCGAGCACAGCAACAAGACACAATACTATATCAGCAAGGTAGCTCCCAAGCAAAGAGTTCAAAACAGACTAGGAGGGTTCAAGATGTGCCACTCAAGCTCTTTTGAAGACGCACAAAGAGACAGACAACGTAGACGTAGCTGTTGGCCTAGGAAATGTAGTGCAGGTAAAAGACACAACATGATTACTTCCTTTCCAAATCAGAAGATGTCCAGCAGTACCATCTACTCAAAACTTGTAGAAACCAGTGAGACCCAGGTACACCCCAAAAACCATTCCTTCAATGTGGAAACAAGGTCTAGTGACTCAATTATACACAATAACATAGAAACTGAGGAGCAGAAATATGGCAGCAGGTGCTCTGGACTGAAGAGTCAAAATTTGAAATATCTGGCTCATATATAGCTGGTGTTCGCAATCGTGAGAAGTACAGGCAGATACTTATCCATCATGAAGGACCATCAGGGAGGCATCTGATTGGTTCCAGATTAATGCTGCAGCAGAATGTCTCCAAACATACAGCAGATGTTGTTAAGAGCTATCTTCAGTGTAAAGAAGAACAAGGAGACCTGGAAGTGATGATATAGGCCCCACCAAGCCCTGATATCATCATCAAGTCTGTCTGAGGTTACGTGAAGACACAGAAGGATTTGAGCAAGCCTACATCTACAGAAGAGCTGTGGTTACTCCTCTAAGATGTTTGGAACCAGGGACGTAGTTAAAGGCTCAGGTGCAAAAGTTCAGCTCGGGCCCCCCTCCTACTGTACCTGTACCCATACCTAAACCGTGCTGTATACAGCTGCAAAACCAATTTACCTACATGATCTAGCCCCTTGGCATAAGCTTTCCAAACATGACTAATTTCCTGGACTACATTCAAATTTGTCTTGATTGATGTTTTTTGTTGCATTTTTAAACCACAATTAAAAAACAAAAAAACTGCAGACAGTATCCAAAAAAAGTCTGTGCCTTTTTAAGAAACTGCATACACTATTAAAAACCACATGGGGATTTTAAAAATTCATGCAGTCTTTTTAAAACCTATGCAGGTTTTTGATGTGTTTTTTTAATTGTGTGTAAGGTGTACAATTATATACAGGAGATATCCAGGTTGTACAAGCATGGTCCATATCACTGGTACTATTGTATCTTGATGCCACCGGAAGTGTGGGTGGAGACCTAGTGATGGGCTGTATCCACCCTGTGAATGCCCCCAAGCTACAGATTGGCTGCCTGGAGCAAGGTCCTGGCAGCGTGTGGACTGAGGTTTGGCTTGGATGGAGGGTTAGGTTTAGGGCTTCTACCCACGAGCGTTTTTTTAGCGCTGCAATATCGCTGTGTCTTTTTCAATGGGACTTTCTAATGTTTGTGATTTTTGTGCGATTTTAACATTAGAAAGTCTAATTGAAAAAAATGCAGCGAGTGGGTTGAAGTCCGTGGTGTTAGTGTTAGGCTTACATTATGACCTGTACATGCTTCCATGTTAATGATGCCCCACTCTCACATGGAAGCATTTATAGCTAATAATGTAAGTCTAACACTTAAAGTAACCCTAACCCTCCATCCAATGCAAAACTCACCCCCGGTGAGTCCCCCTACCATCTCCCCTGCCAAACCGCTCCCTCCCAGTTCTGCTGACACACTGTTACTGCCGCCGCACTGCCAATCCCCCTGCTCTCAGGCTCTGCCCTCCTAGGTCCCCTGCCGAAGACCTGGTGCTTTCACTTACCAAGGCGGCGAGCATCTTTCCTGACCAACCACTCTCTCACAGCTCCGCTGACACTCTGCTACTGCCGCCTCACTACTCCATCCTGGGCGCCGGCTCTCTGCCTTTGTGGCCGCTGACAGCTCTGTCCCTCGCTGTCTGTGTTGGGGTCTGCTCTGCAGGGCCGGTGTCCGCTGTGTGCCGGTTGTCAGCAGGTGTCACAGCCATGCAGAAGTCAGCAGCCTGCCCCCATAGCCACTGCGTGGCCTGGGGATTGTATAGGTGGCACTAGTGACAGCGGGGCAATGTTCGCGGTGGCCGCCTGCAGTGGAGATTCCAGGGCTTCCGGTAGAGTGACAGCGGGGCAATGATGCAGGCCCAGAGAAGAACATGTTGGGGGACAGTGAGCAACTACATCAGCCAATCAGCTCCTAGGAGCATCATTGGCCTGTCAAGCAGCCTAAATCTTGTCTCCACCCATACTTCCGGTGGTGACAAGATACAATAGTAACCATATCACTATATATAGGGAGATGCATAACTTATACCAGGTGTACATATATAATTATATACAGAAGATACCCAAGTCATACCAGCATGCTGCATATCATTATATACAAGGAGATATATAACTTATACCAGTTGTACATAAATACTTATGTACTGGAGATACCCAGGTTATACAAGCATGGTCTATATAACTATACACATAATGTATAACTTATACCAGGTGTACATATATAATTATATACAGAAGATACCCAAGTCATACTAGCATGCTGCATATCATTATATACAAGGAGATATATAACTTATATCAGTTGTACATAAATACTTAAATACCGGAGATACCCAAGTTATACCAGCAAGGTCTATATAACTATACACAGAATATATAATTTATACCAGTTGTACATATATAATTATATACAGGAGATGTCCAGGTTAAACCAGCATGCTTCATATCACTATATACAGGGGGATGTAAATCTGCTATATAAAGTGATATAGACAATGCTGGTATAACCTCGGTGTCTCCTGTGTGTGTGTATATATATATATATATATATATATATATATATATATATATATATATATATATATTGCAGTACATAGTGATTTTTAATATTGCCCATTAAGCCCTGCCGCAAGTAGGCCTGAATAGGCATTCATGCATGGCAGCCCTGGCAGCCTTCACTAAGCTCCAGGCTGCCATACTAGCCCATTTGTTCCCCGCAAACATGTCTCATGGTGCCGCAGTATCTAAAGAGTTAACTGCCACCATTTGATCGTTGCAGATGTCAGCTGTCAAAAGCAGCTGATAGCTGCAGCATAAGGAATGGACTCAGTTTCCGAGCCTGCTCCATGACGTATTTGTATATATAGCGGTCGTGAAAGGGGTTAAAATGCTTCTATTGGGATGATGTTCCTTGACCGCGAACCGGTGTCTTCATCTGATTTGTAAAAAGTTGAATTTGATGATAATTTACCAAAAGTGATGCTTCCCTGTCAATTTCTCCCATGCACATCCATGACTATTTCCTTTCTATCACTAATCATAACAGTTTCCTCCAATTCACTTTGTGCGTCTCGTGCCGTTCCTTGCCTGCAGCTCAGCTGCGCCATGAGTTACTTGACAGCTGATCTATAGGATATTCAGTACAGAACACCTTTCTTCCAGCATTCATACTAGATTGAGCCTGATTGACAAGGATGGGAGTGGACGGACTTGGGGCAGCTGCGCCGTCATTGGTTGCAAGGCTCTCCACTGAATCAGCAACAGTTTCACGCTGCATGCTCCGGTTTACTGACAAGCTGTCAGCTGACAGGCTTAGACAATGTACAACCCTGACTATTGTTAGAGGGGGGAGGAGGAAAGAGCGTAAAGCATTTCTGATGATGTCATCAAGGAAGAGAGCCAAGGAAATAAACACAACTATGCGACTATACTAGTTGGGAAATGTTAAGTCTACACCTTGCAAAAAAATACGACGACAGCAGACTATGTCACTGGCATGTATCACAGTGTAATGCTTTTTCGTTCTTTCATTTCCCAAATGGCAGTTCTATTTAGACGCCTACAATCTAGGAGCACAGGAGTCTTGAAATATGCTTCCACAATAGCGCAGGCCAGGATCAATGTTTAGCCAAAAAGTTGTACATAAATTTCCCTGTGTTTACTCTCCCATATCCCAGAAGGGCCAAGATACCCTTGCGATGCAAATCGATACAAAAACAGAACAAAAGGAAGCAGATACAATGAGCAACATTATACAAAAGTAACGCTACGACCAAGGAGAACGGCAACATACTGCAAGTGTGTCATGGATAAATGACTCGGTCATAGTTTCTTCCTTGTCTTAATATAACACCTTTACATCACACCAGGGGAAAGGTCAAATTCATTTTTTTTTTCGCGGGGGTTACAAGGACTATTTATACTTTCAGGGCAGTTTCCTTTCCTAAGTGTAAGTATCCAGAGCTTCAGATGACTGCCAAGTAATCTAACGGAGAGCACATAGACACAAAACATTCATACATCCTCACTTGGCAACCGGTTCAATAGTTCTGATCCAAAATACACATTTTTAAGTTTTAGGAAAAAAATGGCGACAACCATAATTCTCGCAGAGCGGCGGTGACCTCATATTACAGCAAGGTGATCTCCTGAGGATTGCTAGGATGTGAGCTTGTGGATAGAGAGCACATACACATGTATGGGGTACTTGTATGCTGTACTTAGCATGTTAGGCTGAAGAAAGACATATGTTGTCCATCTAGTTCAATGTTGATCCAGAGGAAGGCAACAAAACCCCAATGAGTTAAAAGCCAATTTTCCTCAGTAAAAGAGAAATTCCTTCCTGGCTCCAAACCTGGCAATTCGGAATAATCCTTGGATCAACAACCCTTCTAGCAAGCTATGACCGAACAAGTTGATATTCACAACCGCTAGTGCAACAATAATGTTCACTTGACGCAACATTATCTGTCGCGCTTCCACAAAATTCGAGAGCAAGTGACTATGTCCAGGCAGCATTTTGCAATGCTTCATCTGACCCAAAACGGTTCAACTCAGTGCTATTTCCTAAATGACGTTGACATGCGAGTCCGCACTATTCTTGGACATTGAGCTTGGCTTTCCTTCACAATTCCTACACTATGACTCTTCTTTCTCTTTCCAACAGAAGCACACACCCTGCTTGAAATCAAAGCATGCACTTTGAAAGTTACTTGACATTTATACTTCTTCCTTTTACGGTTCTCTTGCCAATATAAAAAAAAAAGACAGAGCCTTTAACTTGTTCACATCCCCTTTAAGACGATGCAACATGGCATGCATTTTTGCATGTCAGGTTAGTGAAAGGCACTATGGAAAGGGTTAAGTGAGACCGCCCCAGCTCTGTTGTGCGTATGCAATAATCTGTGTGGCTGCCTTGGCTGTCTGCCAAAGTGTTGCCTTGCCTCCACACACTCCCCCCCCCCTTCCTCCCTTTTGCATGAAGTAGGATCCTTGAGCTGTTGCAGAGGCAGCCAACTGCTCCATATTTGGCTTCTATTACACATTTACATACTGGAGAGAGAGAGCTGTACTGCAGACATCATTTCTACTACAGTAGAGGAGACATACAAGACCTGTCTTACTGCGAGAGGGGGAGGCAGAGTAACAAAAAAAAAGAGGCAGCAGCTCAGACACCCTCTTCAACCAACAACCTCTCTATCGCACTTTACAGTAAGTCCATATTTTTTCTCTTTGCTCTTCTTTCCCGATGGTGGATATAGCAGCAGACAAGACGTTTCGGCACATGCACACGTATTCCTGTGGATATTTATATACGGTATAACCTAAGCGACCATAAGCCGGGCTTTCCGTTCCTGCTTTTCAAGCCTCGAAAAAAGAAGCAGCAGCAAACTGCAATCATCCGGAGGTACAGGCGTATTCTCCTTCTCCCCCCACCCCCCCATCCATAGATTGGTTGATAATTGTTCTCAATAAGGGTAATCGAAAAAACTCGATGAATTAGACAGGGTGAGTATTCTTCTTTTTTTTTTTTTTTTTAATGGATGTGATGGGCCCTGACAGTGTAATTTAACCCTTGCCATGCAAGGGCCGCTTGTAGCGTTGTGTAGAGTAATAGTGGTTAACATTGCCGGTAGTAAGGAAGACCTTTGCAGTTACCACTTTCCCCATGGGGTGCTGAAAAGAGTCTGCAAAAGGAGAGCCTACGTGTGTATGTGTACGAGAGAGGAGACTGCACGTTTATGTCACCTCTGTCATTCCCTCCTCCTCCTGTCTGATCTTTCAGTCTGCTCCTGTATGGAGACCACCTGGTGCCACATTAGCAGGGACAGCCTGCTTTATTCCTCATATCATTTCATTCTTCATAGTCTGGACATTTATCCATTCCGTAAGAAGCGCAGAAACATACATGTTGTCTGTACCTGGCCTTCTGTTTACCAGTCCTTTTATGTGGACGGTATATATACTACTTAAGACAGGCCATGTCAGATCCAAAGGAGTCTCGAATAACACGAGAGTGGAGAAGACGTTTTGTGTCACATATACGATATCATAGGTTATAATGTTTTAGTGTATACTTAATATTATTCATGGCTAATAGTTGAAGTCCAAGCGTGTAGGCCCAAAGGATTACTAGTAAACTGCTAGTTTTCTCTATAGTTTACTCACATAATGCGTGAGAAGTGGGTAAGACACTACTTACTTGAGATTAGAAGTCTTAAGTTCATGTTCTGAAGTAAGACCTAATGTCTCCAGTAGATAAAAAGATTGGCCTGGAACACTTGGAAGGCTTCTGCTCCACCCCACTAACTGGGCTATACTTTAAATGCTTCTACCCGGCCCTTCTGGAGAACAGTACTGTCCTAATCAACTTTTTTGACATCGAATTACTGACCTTTATTATGACTTATCTGTTGGTAGACTTTTCTAATTCGGCAGCACAATGTGCTATAAAACAGAATGAAAGACGAAAGAATGCAAGTAAACTTATAAAGTACCAACTGTATAAACATGACTGTATGCGTTTATAATAAAATGGAATTTAGGGGTTAAAAACAAGAGGTGGAGGGATAAATGTGATGATACAATTCAGTATTTATAAAGGCACGATGTGCTTGTAATTACAGAACCATAAACATGTAGAATGAAGAATAGGAAACATTGTAACATGCTATGGAATTTCTAAACAGTGATGCATAGTATATGTGACTGCAGACTTTTTGAAATACCATAATTGTAGAGTATTGACAAAGCAAGTAGGGGTGACTCTAGAGCAGGCGAGCCCCCTCATCCCCCTAAAGTACAGGTTTATATGCAGGAGCTCAGGTGTGAGTGAAGAACGATGGTCTTCTTATTGGTCTGCTCTTACAACTGTCTGTATAGTATGTACGTGAAGCTCAGTGAGTAAGCATAGTGAAAGAGCTGTGTGTAGTGTAGTGTAAAGCTCCCTCCTCCCAGTGGGTGAGTACAGTGAGTCAGGCGTAGCTGGGAGGAGGATGCGGTGTGTGTGAAAGGAGACAGGGCCTCGGGGAAAGCTCAGCTAGGGGAAATGCTGCCTGGCTTAGCAAGGACAGACGTGTAAAGAGAATGAGCAGATTGCATGACACAAGAGTGTGGATGAAGTTGTCAAGCCCATTCTGAAGCCCTAAAGGTTTGTGCCAACCATGGACTAAAGGCTTGTGCAAAAAAAAAAAAAAAATACAAGTGTTTTTAAATGTAGGCTACTTTCAAGGTAATTTCAATTTTCATGTCTCTGGTTGCAATGGGTTAAATATTCCACCCGTGATCTACGTCATTCAATGTATCCGTCAATGTGCAGTCTAATGTTTCAAAAAGTAATTTCCTTCTATGTGTTTGCACAATGTGAAATGTTTTTGGTGCGAGGAACTGACCCCGATCTAAGCATATCTATAGCTTCTTTTCTGATGTATAGTCTAATCATCTCCTTGAGCGAGCAGTACAGACAGTAGAACTAGAACTGCCTTGGAAGCTGCTAAACCTTGTTCATATCACAGTGTCATTGCTAGCACTATGGGGGGTTTCCACGGTTTCCCAGGAAACAGGCTTTTTCCGTGGAGTGGGCCCAAATCCTTCTACAAAGAAATAGGAGTTCACATACGTATGAACCTGTTCCTAGAAATGAGACCGGGGTCCGCCGCGATTCGATGCAAGCTGAGAAAATCTGTCAGTCCTGCCCAGTGACCTCTTTCGGTGTGTCTCAATCAACAGTTAACTCTACTGTTCCAGGTGCCCCGATAAATGGACACTACATACTAAGGCCTAGAGCTTAGGGACGACTTGCACATCTAGTCTATCGAGGCCTTTTAGAATGATTGCTAGTGCATTATTCTAGAAATCCCTTCCTATTTCTCCAATGCTTCTCAGTATTTCCCACAAGGGGATGCAGCAAATGAAATACGTCTGTACATTCACTGAGATATGTTACGGAGTTGTATCTGTTAATGAAGTGATTCATGTGATAAAAAGTATCTGTAGGCAACAGGACTTTATACGCCGTGATAATAAAAGCCTTTGTTTTAAACTCCATTTACAAGTTGAAAACAACTCAAGTAATCGGCCGTAGACGACCCGAAGGCCTAGTTCCTAGAACTCATCAAAGATACATTACAGAAAATGAAGCAGGACTACCAAGTTCATTTAGCTTGTCCCATTATGATCACAATGTGTTATGGCGATTCTTTCATGGAACTGAAAGTAAACTTCAATATTACTCCCAATGTCGTAATATTACACACAGCCCTGTTGTGCAGGAAGACTTTAGCGAACGTTTATGCAAATAAGAAACACTAACATTATAATAAACAGACAATAAGATACATTCTTTTAGGTTGAAGAAAAAAAGCTACAATTCGATACAAAGTTTTACTAAAATCTATTATTAATGGGCTTGTCTTGCACAATCCTGTTGTATTTCTTGCTGCCCCATAAATGTATTGTGTGAGTATACATCTAATAAACAAGTTGTTTCACATGATCATACCTAAGCTGAATATTTGCATAAAAGTAGCAAAAAAAAAAAGACATAACATTATATAAGATACAGAAAAAAATATTTTTCAATTTTTTTTTCTTTATTCTACTGTTAGATTAGAATTGGTTTGATCGAAAAATGTTGGCGGCTGTACACAATACCTGATACCCTAGGGTTTCATCACTCTACCTGGTGACTGTAGAACAATGCACAGTACACAGTAGGATCAGAAGTTGGAATGTCAGATGTAAATGATGAAATAGCAGTAATAAAATGTATTTAGGTGGATAAATATTATTACATGTCGAAAAAAAATTCCAAATTATTGCCACGGATTTAATAGCAAGGAGGAGCTGTGAATGCAGAAAGGAAATCTAGATTGTGCAGTTTATACTGTATTTACTAGCTTTCTAGGCTTGGACATGGGCATACCAATGTCATCAGCACACCTGATAACTATATAAAATGCATTTTCCATGTACAGGTATATACATAGTAGGGCTGAGTCATACGGCCTAACAATAAAATCTCAATTTTTTTTACCATATGAACAATTTTTTATTTTAATTTCAATATTTTTCTAAATTTCCAAAAAAATAGCAACACACAATTCAATCAAGTATTTTCTCAATATATATTTTACGTAGGTCTATTGGGCTCCTAGGTGGAAGAACAAAGGCATTAAGGTTATTTTTTAGCAGCAAAAAATAATTTTATATATATATATATACACTCACAGTATACGGGATAAGTGTATGGTGAAGGTCCAACAATCACTGGGACCCCCACCAATAATGAGAAAGTGGGTCCTGTGTACCCCTGCTGAATGAATGGTGTAGAGGTCAAGCATGATCATTGCTGCTCCGTACATTCCAGTGGAACTGGTGGAGTTTGTCAAGTCCTTGCACTTGGCTATGTTTGCTCATTGTCACTTCCTATAATGCTGGCAGAGTATTCCCAACAGTAATTAGTGTTCCCATCACTCACCTCCTGCAGATTAAGAAGCCCATGCTCTATGACAGGAGTGGCAGCCAATGCTCTTCTGGTATGGAGGTGGGACTTATATTGATTTCTGGGCAAATCCAGTGTCATACTAACTTGAAAGGGTGATTAATCAAAAAAAAATTAATTAATTGCCTAGCCATAATATAAGCACATGAGCAAAAACTAACATATATATATATATATATATATATATATATATATATATATATATATATATATACATATAGATAGATATATATGTCTATATATATATATATATAGATATCTATATCTCTATATTTCTATCTATCTATATATATATATATGTGTGTGTATGTGTATGTATGTACTTGTATATACTTACAAAAAGTTGTAAATCATTGGATTAATCAGCACCTTTCCCTTGCGGAATCTGTGGCAGAACTTAACATGCTATGGATTTTAAAATCCACAGCGCATTTATTATTCCACATGTTGTTTATTTGCATTAACCGCTGAAGGTCTACAGAATCCTGAACATGGCATGACACTTATTAGGAGGTGGGGGGAAAAAATTATATTTCCCCTTAAGAGGTAATGGCAAGTGATGTCACTTTGACACTTTTGCCATAAACATTAAATCTTTGGTGGACCGGACCCATTTCTGGGCCTACCAATGAGAATGTAGGAGCTTTATACCATTGCTCCGATGGATACAATATGGCTTTTATCTATTAGGAAAATGACAGCTCCCCCATGTCTATGCACTGAAAATGAGACAACTGGCCACTTCGAAACTGCCAACACTTTTTGGTAGAGTACGTCCGGTGACATGGACACCTTCTTTTCAGTAAGAAGACATTGTACACTAATAATATCCTATATAAGACATGAAAATCACAGTGGTATTCCGAATCTATATAGCCTTAGAAATGCCCTTCACAGATATAGACGAAATTAAAATAGATACCTTTTATTAATAACTTGTTTAAAATTAGGGCCACATAAATCATATAACAAACACTAACATACGTGGACTGACAACATGGATCGTGCTGTGTGACTCAGTGACCGGATGGAGTAAGGGTCTTAGTTCCCCTTAGGTATCCAGTCAGGTTAACCCCTATTGACAGAATTAGGGGACTGGGTCACTGGTTTATAGCGGTATGTCACAATAAGAAGGTTCCCAATCTAGCGTGGCTGGTTCACAGCTGGAAACCCCTTGACCGTTATTATCGCTATTTTCAATAAGGATCATATGGTTGATCAAAAGATCTATGTTACACCATACTAGATACGTCGTCACTTGTGGTACGTATATTTTGACGTTAATAATGGGGGAATTAAACCCCTCAGTGGATGATCACTCAGATATTAATATAGGTGTTCCAACGTCAGTAACTGGGTAGTCACTCAGTGCTCACTCAAGCATTCTTTTCATGTCTTGAGATAATTCCTCAGCAAGTAGGTGACTACTCAGGTGGCTTGCAGTGTTTCGGCACTTGTAAACGTATTACTTCAAAGTTGTGTATTGATTTCACACAGTGAGTGACTGCTCAAGTATTTAGTGTACGTATTACGAATGGTCACTATAGTGGTCACTTAGACGTACATCAGTTTGGAGCAACGGAATAATTACTCCAGGAGTGCGTGATCACTTCCGTGGCCATTCGTTTGTTTTGTTACAGAATTAATTTACTTAAGGGATAGGACATTAGCTCAACGCGTTTCTCCGTCCCTGTCTGGGGCGGTTCTTCAGGAGCAGGGCCGAAAATTGCCCTAAATTCTATGTGATAATCCCTATGAATCCTATTTTAGTGAATAAGACCCTTGTTGGTAGTCCTTGTTTTTGTAGAAGGAAATAAGACAAAGGTTCTCCTCCTAATAATTCCCTAGGCTCAAAAACTAAATATGAAGGGTCGCTTTGCTTGATGAAGATAGCAAGCGGACCGATGAAAGCCTACAGGTATATTAATAGCGACTTTACTAATTGCAGTGAGACCGGTTGTATTGTATGATTCTCACGGCAAGTAGAAAAAAGTCGCAAAACTCGACTCCCCGTTCTCAGAAGGAATCTCAAGGGACGATTCCCTCAAAGACACGATTTGAGTCGTGCCTCAAAAAATAGTAAAGGGCTAGTCCCATAGACCTGTAATTTCAAGTCTATAGGTACTGGATCGGTGCCCAATTACAGCCTGTGGCCTGTAAGAAGTAGTCTAATAGGGTTGGATCAATCATCCAATGCGCCAAAAATAGATAAGTAGTGCTGCCCCGAATGCCGGACAGGACTGCGTAGCCCTACTAGTAAGGGGAGTCAAGCTGCAAGAGGAAGAGAGGAGAGATATAGAGCCGCAGGCACTATATCTCTCCTCTCTTCCTCTTGCAGCTTGACTCCCCTTACTAGTAGGGCTACGCAGTCCTGTCCGGCATTCGGGGCAGCACTACTTATCTATTTTTGGCGCATTGGATGATTGATCCAACCCTATTAGACTACTTCTTACAGGCCACAGGCTGTAATTGGGCACCGATCCAGTACCTATAGACTTGAAATTACAGGTCTATGGGACTAGCCCTTTACTATTTTTTGAGGCACGACTCAAATCGTGTCTTTGAGGGAATCGTCCCTTGAGATTCCTTCTGAGAACGGGGAGTCGAGTTTTGCGACTTTTTTCTACTTGCCGTGAGAATCATACAATACAACCGGTCTCACTGCAATTAGTAAAGTCGCTATTAATATACCTGTAGGCTTTCATCGGTCCGCTTGCTATCTTCATCAAGCAAAGCGACCCTTCATATTTAGTTTTTGAGCCTAGGGAATTATTAGGAGGAGAACCTTTGTCTTATTTCCTTCTACAAAAACAAGGACTACCAACAAGGGTCTTATTCACTAAAATAGGATTCATAGGGATTATCACATAGAATTTAGGGCAATTTTCGGCCCTGCTCCTGAAGAACCGCCCCAGACAGGGACGGAGAAACGCGTTGAGCTAATGTCCTATCCCTTAAGTAAATTAATTCTGTAACAAAACAAACGAATGGCCACGGAAGTGATCACGCACTCCTGGAGTAATTATTCCGTTGCTCCAAACTGATGTACGTCTAAGTGACCACTATAGTGACCATTCGTAATACGTACACTAAATACTTGAGCAGTCACTCACTGTGTGAAATCAATACACAACTTTGAAGTAATACGTTTACAAGTGCCGAAACACTGCAAGCCACCTGAGTAGTCACCTACTTGCTGAGGAATTATCTCAAGACATGAAAAGAATGCTTGAGTGAGCACTGAGTGACTACCCAGTTACTGACGTTGGAACACCTATATTAATATCTGAGTGATCATCCACTGAGGGGTTTAATTCCCCCATTATTAACGTCAAAATATACGTACCACAAGTGACGACGTATCTAGTATGGTGTAACATAGATCTTTTGATCAACCATATGATCCTTATTGAAAATAGCGATAATAACGGTCAAGGGGTTTCCAGCTGTGAACCAGCCACGCTAGATTGGGAACCTTCTTATTGTGACATACCGCTATAAACCAGTGACCCAGTCCCCTAATTCTGTCAATAGGGGTTAACCTGACTGGATACCTAAGGGGAACTAAGACCCTTACTCCATCCGGTCACTGAGTCACACAGCACGATCCATGTTGTCAGTCCACGTATGTTAGTGTTTGTTATATGATTTATGTGGCCCTAATTTTAAACAAGTTATTAATAAAAGGTATCTATTTTAATTTCGTCTATATCTGTGAAGGGCCTATATAAGACATGCAAGTATTAAAGAAGAACATTGGTAAATATTGCCGACCCTTACAGGAAAGATTTTAGCTGGCAACATAAACAAGCAGGAGACGGTTACATAACTAAACTAAACAGTAACGCAAGAGAAATTGGAAGTCAGATCTATTTATATTACCATTCGCTGCGGGGGGACAATAGAACAATTAAAGCCTGATTATACGGGATTTATCAGACCTTTTCGATAAAAATATGGGAAAAAGTAACACCTTGCAGTGGTCCCTTCTAGTCAGGGTCCCCGCACACCCCGCAGCTAGCTCCAGGGGCAGGCACAACAGCTGGAGACCTGAGTGTTTGGCATACCTACAAAGAAAAATATGGAAAATGCCATAAACAAGTTTATTAATTTGTAATAAATGTCGCGCAGAACTTTTATACTGTCCTCACTTTTTATTGGTTGTTTTATAATGTGTGATGAGAGACGGCAAGCAAAATGTAATTTCAGAGTCTCGTTTATATATGCAGTATCATGCTGTCTTCTTGCATTGCTAGTTTTCCATCTCTTAGTGTACCCATGTCAAACATCAGGCTCACAGGCCGAATCTGGTGCACCACTTCATTTTATGTGGCCGGCTGTGCAACGGCCTAACAGGCACTCCACTCAACGGCTGACCTCTCCCCCATCCTGTACGCAGCGCAGACGCTGAGGGGAGAGGTCAGTGGTCACAGACTCTGCGCTGCTGCCGCCAGACCGGACCTGTAGGCTGGGTCAGTGGGAAACCTGTAGGGATGCTGCCTTCCCCAAGGCCAATAGGGGGGTTGCTATTACTACTGGGACTACTATGGGAGTGACTATTGCTACTGGAGCAACCAATATAGGGGACACTTACTACTAGGACTACTATGGGGGTCACTACTCTTAGGAATACTACTTATTACTACTAGCGCCACTACAGGGGTCCTCATTACTACTGGGGTCACTTTGCGGGTTAATATTTCTACTGGGACTACTATAATGGCCACTATGGGGATAACGTATTACTACTAGGGCCCTATGGGGTCACTTATAACTTCGGGGGACACTATTACTACTGGGGCTGCCATGAGGGCCAATATTATTACGGGGGTCACTATGGTGGACCCTGGGATCAGTATTGTTACTGGAGTTACTATAGAGGTCACTATTATTACTGGGTTCACTGTGGGGATCACTATTATTACTGGGGTCACTATAGGGGTCATTTACTTCTGTAGCCACTATGGGGGGTAACTATTACTAAACAGTCTTACAATTACAATCGGCCCTTTGGAGGCAACCATAAGGCTGATGTGGCCCTCTGTAAAAATGTTTTGCCACCCCTGTCTTAGTGTATTTATTACTCATATACCCGCAGCATTTACAGGACTCTGCGCAGAAAATGTGTCCACTCACAAGTCCTTGCCCCCATACGTACATACCCTAGGGGTGATTTCACAGGAAGCCAAGTAACCTATTTGTTTTGGGGTTTTGCTTTGGAGTTGGAACAGGCAAACTCTGTGCAGATATCACTGTGGCAGTGGTGGTCACACAGAGCAGGGACAGAGTAGGAGCTTTTTGGGAAATTGACCAGGGTGAGGTGCTTGCCACCAAGGTGTACAGACAATCTCTCATCAGTGTGCCAATGCACCAGTGATTGTGAGTCATAGAAATTATTAGCACAGTCTTTCCATGCCATCTAATAGACTTTATGGAGTCTCTTATTTTGCTTTTAAGTTGGCAAGTAGCCCCTTTTCTACCAGGCCCTTTTGTAGGGTGCAAGTATAGTTTGTCTACTCCTGACTATGGAATGCAATGTTAGAATAACTCTGCTTTATCTATGTGATATAAAGTTCAATCTTTAAAAAATGTATGAAAATTTTATTTTTCTGATTATTTTAAAATAATTTTTATAATTATTTTTGCTTAACCCCTTAGTGACGGAGCTTTTTTCATTTTTCCACTTTCGTTTTTTCCTCCCCTTTTAAAAAAAATCGGAACTCCTTTATTTATCCATCGACGTCGCTGTATGAGGGCTTGTTTTTTGCAGGACGAGTCGTATTTTTCATTGGTGCTATTTAATGTACCATATAATGTACTGAAAAACTTTTATAAAATTCCAAGTGTAGAGAAATGGAAAAAAATGAAATTCCGCCATGTTTTGGTGCGTCTTGTTTCTACGGCGCACAAACTACAACAATAATGACCTGATAACTTAATTCTATGGATCAGTACGATTGCTACAATACCAAACTTATGTCATTTTTTTTTCGTTATACTACTTGTATTTTTTTTCAAAGATATTTAATTTTTTTATGTTTATTTCTGCCACCATCTTTTGTGCACAATAGCATTTTTATTTTTCTGTCGACACAGTTGCGTGAGGGCTCATTTTTTGCGGGATGTCCTGTAATTTCCGTTGGTACCATTTTAGAATACATACGACTTTTTGATCGCTTTTTATTGCATTTTTTCTTGGAGACAGGGTGACCAAAAAAAGCGCATTTCTGGCATACTTTTTTTTCTCTTCTTGTAGGGTAAATAATGCATTACTTTGATAGATCGGACTTTTACGGACGCAGTGATATCAAATATGTATTTTTGTTTTATTACTTTTATTCTTTTATTATAAATATGGCAGAAGGGATTTTTTTTACTTTTATTACTTTTTTTTAAAACTTTTTTTCTTAATTCCCAGAGGGGACAACAACTTGCAATGCTTTGATCGCTCATGCAGTATGATGTAATGTCATAGCATTACATCATATTGTGATCAGGCAGGCAGCCTATCAAGCCACCCCACGGCATGACAGCCCTGGGGTCTTTCAGAAGGCCTCCGGCTGCCATGACACTTGTACGGCTCCCTGCAATCTCAGAATTGAAAGCGGCATTTAAAGGGTTAACAGCTTTGATCAGGCGCGGTTGATCGAAGCTGTTGCAGCTGGATGTCAGCTGTAAGAAACAGCCGTCGTCCGCTATGTATGGAGGGATGGAGTGGTGTTGTATATATATATATATATTTTATTATTTACACAAGATAGGGATGATTTTCAGGGAAGGGCTTATATTTAAAGCCCTTCCCCGAAAATCACTGCAGGGGTACCGGCAACCCATTGCTGTCAATAGGGCTGCCGGCAGCAACGGTGGCCCCATTGAAAGCACTGGGAGAACATCGCGATCCTCTGCCACAGCTGTTACAGCTATGGCAAGGGATTCTTTACTCCCCACAGGGAGTCCCCTCGTCACTGAACACTGTGACAGTTCTGTTACAGTGTTCAGTGACAAGGTGACTCCCCGCGGGGGATATAGACGCGCAGCACGGACCTATGTGTGCACGCATGTCCTATGTTTTGCAGGCACACGCATTTGCACGCCTGTAAAACACGGACATATGAACACATCATAGGGAGCCAATAGTTCTAAATAGATGCGTGGTTTTGTGCGCACGTGTCTATGCACATAATCACGCTCGTGTGAATGAGGCCTAAGGCCGGATTCATATGACCATATTTGCATGTGCAATACACAGTTAATAGAACCCATTGATTTAATAATCGTCAAGCAGCGTATATTGGCCGCAGTTGTTTTACACTCATATTTTCCCATCTAGCTCCTCCAGATTCCACCTCCAGTTCACTCATATGAAAGTTTTGGAAGCATATTGCATCATCCTGATAGATATCTACATTCTGTACAGACAGAAAGATACTACCGGCTCTGTACATGTAAAATAACAAGAAACAGAAAAACCGTGATGAGGCCTAGTTTATTTTTTTTATTTTAGCAGTGCGGAAATAAATTGATATTCTTAGTCCTATGGGCCCGGAGAGCGTTTATAGAATGTGTGCTGGGACTTACGCTTGTTGGGCTTGTTTCATTTCTTGAGACTTTAGAAAATCTTGTGTTTATTGCATTTCTGTAACTTCGGGTCTCGCATTACAGAGGAAAGAGCAGTTCTGTTGGGTAAACTGCTAGACCTACAATAGAAATACTGAGATCATTTGCAGTGGAGTTGATGAATCCCTCCAAAGTACTGAGAACTCTGATGAACTCCTGTATAGTTTTATTAGGGCAGAGATGTGTCTGCTACATTATTGATCAATACTGTACACTTTATATATCCATCAGGATTATTCTTAGTAGTGAAGGATAAATTGGAATTTTTAACTTGGCATCATGATAGCACAGATCTCTAACCGGCAGGGGTGTAACTATAGAGGATGCAGGGGATGCGGTTGCACCCGGGCCCAGGAGCCTTAGGGGGCCCATAAAGCCTCTCTTCTCCATATAGGGAGCCCAGTACTATGAATAAAGCATTATAGTTGGGGGCCCTGTTACAGGTTTTGCATTGGGGCCCGGAAGCTTCAAGTTATGTCTCTGTGCAGCATGGTTTAGGTATGGGTACGGGTACAGATACAAATAGAGGGGGGGCCCCAACTCACGTTTTGCATCAGGGCCCCTGAGCCTTTAGTTACGCCCATGCTAACCGGTATGATAAAGTTGTCGAATATGATGGTGCTAATAAGGAAAATAATACATAAAATACATCCAGATGTAAAGACAACCATAACGTAATCATATGATGTAGTTACATATTTATATACCAATTTAAGTTGTATATCCAATCATTTACCTATTTAGCATATATGATAACACAATGGTATTTCGCCCAAAGGAAATCTGCTTCTTCTGTGCATTTACAGCTATACACATATGTAGATGCCTTTGATAGCTGCCATATCTGGAATAGATATGTTTGATAAGCGCCAAAGATGAATCGCTCTCACTGACAACAATACCAGCGGCAGCTCTGCAAGGGAAGAGTAGAAAGAAATAGAAAATGCAAATTAAAAGGGGACCTGTCAACTGCCTAAAGCACCATAAACTAAGTTGTCTTGCTTTTAGGGAAGGTAACAGGAAGGCGGGTGATGTTGTTATACTTACCTGCTCCCTGGTTCCTGCGGTGTCCACTGATCCTCAGAGGGGGACACTGCAGGAACCAGGGAGTGGGTAAGTATAGAAACTACATCACCCGGTTCCCTGTTACCTCTCCTAACAACACGATAACTTAGTTTATAGTGCTGTAGGGAAATTATAAGTTCCCTTTGAATTGATATATTTGACCCCCCGCCAATCTTGGGAACGGCAGTCCCACTGAAAGTGAATGCAGTCTCCTCCTCACTGCAAATTATGCAGTAACCCCACAGTTAGGAGAACAGGGGCCTTTAAAGGGGTTGTCCCATTTAGAAACCTTTTTTTCATATTCTCTATTAGGGAATTCTGAGTTAATAGAGAGAGTCTCTTCTTCAGGTTCCTCATCTCTCAACCAGAGTGAAAAGTGCTTTTAAAGAACATCTCTGACTCTGGAGGACTTGTCCTGTTCTGCATTACAGAGATATTCCAATAGGTGGAGCTGCAGAGGTATTGTTCCATCTTCCTTATTTGCATATATTTCTCAGAGGAGCATGCATGGCCTTATAAGTCTCCTCACTCACCTTCTAAGAGTTCTCCTTTAGAAACAATACCAGTCCTGACTAGAGACAATCCATTAATGGGATCTGGTACCTTGTAATACTTCACATTTCCTGTGGTGGTGCTGTGGGAAAATTGAACACTTATGGACAGACTTTCCCACGCATTACTTAGAAAGTACCATTTTTATGCTATTTCGATGGTTTGAGGAAGTTCTGTGATTAATCCAAAATGTCACATCTTTCATCTATTTGATCATCACTTTCTGAGTGCCGGGTCCTTCTTCAATATGATCACAAGCAGCTGGTTCCTACTCATGTAACTATTCTCAGAGTGCCACGCAATCATTTAAAGAGACAGTCTGGTAAATATTTTTTGTCTAACTAGTCCCCGGTATATCTGTCTTGTTTAGCTATGTCTTTCTATCTGAAAATTCTCTTCAGTTGGGTCACATGATCTCATAATGACCCTCTGGGAATTACTTGTTCGTCTGGTCTCTCAAGAGGTTCACTAAGTCACCAGGACTTCCTGTATGATGATAATACGTGAATGTATTCACGGGGGAAAGGGGGACATAAACTCCTATCACAGTTACTGATATTCTTATTACAGTATACATTTTACCCGGAGAACTTAAGCCAAATCTCTCTCCTTTAATGCCGACTTTACACGGGCGTAAGCGCAATCACACACATGACTTGGTGCAACTTTTTTCACTGTGAACGAGGCTTTTTTTGTGTGCATATCACCATATTTTTAATTTTCATTTGAACAGGGCATGTTCAGTTGTGCAGGTAAACGAACGCATACATTGCAATGGCTAATTAGTTCCAGATGTGTTCTTTTTCCAGTGGAATCGTGCAGTGTTTCAAACCTCTCATTGCCTATTCCGCACACATTTGCGCACCCCCATTGACTTCTTTTAGGACCTTTGGTGCGCAAATGCGCAGAAAGATAGAGCATGTCCTATCTTTTTTTGCATGGCACACGCAAAATACAGAAATGTGAATTAACCCATTAAAAAAAAATGGTTTCTATTTACTCCATATTTCATGCGCAAATACATCCATGCGCAGCCGACCTAAGGACGACTACACACGAGCGTATCCATAAAAATGCTCACCTCAGCGCAACGTATTTGCTTAGTGAACAAGGTTGGATGAGGTAGATTTATGCGCGTATCGTCGCATAGTACTGTACTTTTTGCGCATGCAGGGCCAGTTCACATGTGCATGCGACACCTCCCTTCTGTGGTTTAAAAGGCTATTTAGCCTAATGAGGTCCAGATGTGCTCTTTTTTTTTATTTGCGCACCTTCCATAGACTTCAATGCAACTTTGGTGTGCAAATGCACACAAAAATAGAGCATGCTACGTTCTTTTCTGAGTGATGAGAATGAACCCATTGAAATCAATGGGTTCTATTCTCTGCGTATTACGTGTGTAAATCCGGCTGTGTGAAGGGGCCCTAAAAGGTAGGTTTAGATGACAATTGTAACTTCATACGTTCAGTGCACGTTGATCTGAGCAGCAGTCTGATGGGCATCAGGGGCATAGCTAAAGGCTCATGGGCCCAGGTGCAAAAGTTTATCTTGGAGCCCCCCAACTTCTCTTAGCCCTCTTAATGCAGAGGTGTACCTTGAAGCTTCTGGGCCCCAATGCAAAACCTGTAACAGGACCCCCAACTATGATGCTTTATTCATAGTACTGGGCTTCCTATATGGAGAAGAGAGGCCTTATGGACCCCTAGGGCTCCTGGGCCTGGGTGCAAACCGCATCCCTTATAGTTACGCCAGTGATGGGCATTATAGTGCTTTTCCCGCAGTCGTTGACTGCTGTTTGTAATCTTCGTGGAGACGTAATGCTTCTGTTTTCTATATTATTATTCCTTTGTATCAAGACATTTCAATGAAACATCATTTTGAATTAATATTATCTTTCGATTTACAACAAAGACCTTCAGAATTTAAAGCAGGCTTGTAGTGAAAAGGCTTTCATCATATACAAGCTGTAAGCATCAGAATACAAATTCCTACATAGCAATCTACGGCTCATGTCACGATAAAACACACAGCATTGGCTGGAGGTATGGCCGACGTGTTGACATCCGTGTATTGTGTTTGTTTGAAAAAGGACTGACAAGACATAATTGTTATTATCTATTTCATGATTTTCACATTTCTTCTTTTAACCTCTCCAGGACCAGAGTGTTTCAGTCCTGAAGAACCAAACACTTTTTAGGGATTTTACCCATGTGGTGGTTTTACGGCTGTTTTTTTTCTACAGCTGACAAAATTATTTTTGCTGCATTTTTTCTGTGACATATAGGGCGATTTTTTTTAAAAATATCTTTTTTGACTGAATTTTAAAAAAAAATTTTTAGCGGTACAAAGCTAAAAAAAACATCCCAGCCCCACATGACATCATATAAAACCTCTGGGGGTCATTCACATTGCCTTTTTTTTTTATATTTTACATTTTTACACTGTAGCTGGAGCATCCATAGGTGTCCCAGTTACGGGGGAAGTATTCCCTAGTGTGACAGTAGTCACTAAGAGCTGATCTGGGTCTGCTAGGACCCTGCAACTCTACTGTGGCAGAGTGCATCCTGCGGTCACATGATCCCCAGGTCGAATAATGGAAGTGACACTTCCGCTTTCTCCATTCACTACATAGCGCTCATTGGACACTATGTAGCCTGCAAGAGAGAAGGCAGAAGTGTTTAAAAAAACTGCTTCTGCATTCTCCTCCGGGTCCTTGGCTGTCACTGGCCATGTAGTAATTTTACTTTCAGCCAGGATTAAAGCCCAAAGACCTAGTGCCATAAATTTACAGTGCTTGGTCCTTAATGGGTTAAAGGCCATGTGGCAGTGTTCTTACAATAAACATACAATCACTCTATTGTTCTTAATCTGTCCATAGGCATAGGAACAGTAACAGCTATCCTACCTCCCTTATTGACATGCCCAAAAATGACAATGGGAAGCAGTCTGGTTATAGACATGATATTATCGACAGGATCCATTGTCAAAGCTCTGATGCCCATAGCCAGCTTTATGTCCTTATGCTTCACATTGTAAAAGTTCAAATTTTAACACGAGATTCCATTACGAAAGAGTATGTAGATGTTCCCAGACCATCAGGTCCAGTCCATATTTTAAAAAAATTTAGCATCCAAAATCCACCTATTGGGGTGTTTTGTATTGAGAAAAGCAAATAACCTACTCTAGAAATAAGCAGGTATGGAGAAATTATGCAGAAGGCGGGCTGTAAAACATGGGGAAAAAAGATTGTCAATTTTGGAGTAATGTTCACATTATTGCATCTGTCTGGGATGATTTAGTGATCCTGCACTGAGCAGGGGATTGGACCCGATGACCCTGGAGGTCCCTTCCAACTCTACCATTCTAGGATTCTAGATATCTGAAACATGTATCCCATAAGGTGTCACATTTGTTATTAATCACAGACCATACTCTACTCCTAGGAGATTGACATATTTAAAGACTAGATCCTCATTCAAATCATGCAAGTTGGAAGATGTGGACATCTCTCATATGTTCAAAATTACATACGTTTCGGCAAAAGGTCTTGCAGATAATAGGGGATATACAGTACTGTGTAAACGTTTTAGGCAGGTGTGGAAAAGTGCTGCAAAGTATGATTTTATTTTCAAAAATAGAAGGCGTCTCATAGACTCCAAACTTATTCTGCAGCGGGTCAAAGACGCCAAACATAAAGCCAAGAACTATCATCAGTGTAAAGAACGGGGGGTCTTGGAAGTGATGATATAGCCCCCACAAAGCCCTGATCTCAACATCATCCAGTCTGTCTTGGAGTACATGAAGAGACAGAAGGATTTGAGCAAGCTGACATCCATAGCAGATCTGTGATTAGTTCTTGAAAAAGCCGCCCATCCGAGTTTTTTTCAAAAACGGTGTGCAAGTGTACCTCAAAAAATTGATGCTGTTGTAGAGACAAATGGCGGTCACACCAAATATTGATTTGATTTAGATTTCTCTTTTGTTCAGTCACTTTGCGTTTTGTTAATTGACTAAAAAACTATTAAGACTTCTATTTTTGAAATTATTCTTACTTTGCTGCATTTTTCCACATCTGCTTAAAACTTTTCATTGTGCTGTATATGCACTGGATTTTGCAGATATAACTCCTATCTGTATATTGGGGGATCGGAGTGCCTTAAAGAAACGTGCAATAATTTTAGAAGCTGTATATAAACAGTTTTTGTCCCTTGGTTAGCTGTTACCAGAAGGCTGATGATGGCTATTTCCCTGAATGTTCAGTTTTGGAAAAAAGGAAGTAAATAGATTGAAGATGATTAGCTCTGCATAAAAAGGAAATATCTTGGTTTAAACATATTTACGACTCGGTCAGACGAGCGTGGTTTGCACGCTGCTACAGCAGCGTGTAAAACCATGCTGCTATAGCAACCAATGGGTTGCTATGGAAGTGCTCACATGGACCCTTTTTAGAAGCGCAGAATCTGCGCTTCTAAAAAAGAACAGACAGCGAGTACCAACTCGCCTGTCAGCTTCGTGGTGTGTGCTGTCCAGTGTGCTTACCATAGTCTCCTATGGGAGCTGTGGAAGCAGGTTGCCTTCACCATGGACATGTGAACAGGTTGCTCTGCGGAGCTAGGGGCAGCCTGTTCATGCATAGAATTCCCTGCATGTCAGCAGCGGGGTTTACACGTTGCTTAGCAGCGTGTAAACCATGCTCATCTGACCTAGCCCTCAATCAGATATGGGAACCCCAGACAACATTTTGGAAGCAGTCCTACTGACTTTAGGTTATTGTTAGTGGGTGGTGTGGTTTATTTGTCTCTGTCAGGCTGTGTTGTCCTTCGGGCACCCGCATCCTGGCAAGCAGAGGTAGGTTTGGTTGAGCGGGGGGAATTAGAGTATATCATAGACTGGTAGAGTTAGAAGGGACCTCCGGTGTCATCTGGTCCAACCCCCTGCTCAATGCCCCCTGATCATCCCATATATTTTTATATGTAGCATATACAGTAGTTATTAAATTGGATGTATAGTATTTGTTAATAACAAAAAATACACAAAATGTCCACTTGGCATCCAAGGTGTTTGAAATAACAAAAACATGTAGTTGTATTAAAAAGGTTTTCCGTGATTGTGTAAAGACTGTTGAATAAGGCCCCCCTTTGTACAATCCAAGTACCACATAATTCGTCACATGATGTCAGTATAAATACGCCTCTTCTGAATGTCCCCTGAGTCTGTAACACCAACAAAGGAGCAAAATGAAGACCAACGAGCTCTCCAAACAGGTCAGAGGCAAAGTTGGGGAAAAGTATAGATCAGAGTTGGGTTACAAAAAAAATCCAAAACTTTGTATATCCCACTAAGCATAATTAAATCTATCATAATAAAATGGAAACAACTACAAACCTGAGAAGAGAAGGCCGACCACCAAAACTCACAGATCAGGCAAGAAGGGGATGAATCAAAGATTCAACGAAGGCACCAATGATAACTCTGAAGGAACTCCAAAGAGCCACAAAGATCCGTGGGACCACTATAAGCTATACACATCATAAAGTGGGGCTTTATGGAAGAGTAGACAGAAGATAAGCCACTGGTGAATGAGAAACATGGAAACATGTTTGGTGTTTGCCAAACAGCGTGTAACAAACTCTCCAAACTCATACAAGAAGGTTCTCTGGTCAGCTAAGACTAAGGGCTCCTTCCCACGAACGGATTTCCGCTGCGTAATTCGCGGCAGAAATCCGCTGCGTTGCCCGCAGCTATTAGGTTCTATTGAACCTAATAGCTTAGGGCTCATGGTGCGGAACTCCACCGTGGAATTCCGCAGCATGAATTCACCTGTCCTCACCCACGGCATGCTCTATTTGCCGTGGGTGTACGCGCGGATGGCTTCCATTGCAGTCAATGGAAGCCGTCCGTTCACGCTATCTTCCGCTGTAGCACAGCGGAATATAGCGTGAAAACGCTTCCCCGCCCACCGCCGCTGCGTCATATGACGCGGCCGGCCACGTCATGTGACGCGGTGGGCATGTCATGTGACGAGGCGGAGGTGGGCGGGGAAGCGTCATGAGGTAGCGAGGACGCCGGATCCGCAGGTAAGTATGGGGTGTCCTGGGGGGCGCCGTGACGGGCTCCGCCGGCGGAATTTCGCGGCGGAGCCCGTCACGGCCGTGTGCAGCCGGCCTAAAACTGAACTTTTTGACGTGTGACGCAAACCCAACATTTCCATCACTCCATCGCAACTTTGCTCAGATTGTCTGGCGTGATTTTAAGTCTTGAGTGCGAAACAGTCTCAAATTTCTGTGTGCGAACATTTATTTAGCTCAAGAGGGGTGTCCTCTCTGCATTTGTATGTTATATTTGTGCCCCATTCTAACCAGTTTCATTTTTGCCTGACGAAGGGCTGCTAAGAACCCGAAAGCTTGCTGTAACATCATGTATTTTTGTTAGCCATTAAAAGGTATCCTATCTACAAGATTACGTGGTTTCTCTCACTGAGGACAATCACACATCACTCCAAGTACACTTTTCTCACAGTGAAGCACACTGGTGGCAGGGTCAGGCTGTGAGGATGCATTTTATTGTTAGGACTTGAAAGCTGGTCAAGATGGAAGGAACAACAGATGGCACTAAATATACGGCAATTCTTGAGGAAAACCAGCCAGAGATTTGCAAGTGGGACGAAGGTTCACTTTCCAGCAGGACATTGACCCTAACATACTGCTAAAGCTGTACTAGAAGGGGACTAAGGGGTCTAAGGCGAAAAAGTTAAATGTCTTGGAATGGTCTGGTCAAAGCCCAGACTTCAATCCACTTGAGAATCTGTGGTATGACTTGAAGACTGCTGTACACCAACACAACACAACCCATCTAACCTGAAGGAGCTAGAGCAGTTTTGCCTGGAAGACTGGGCAACAATCCCTGTGTCTAGATGTCAGAAGCTAAGAAAGACATACCCCTAGAATTGTGCAATCTGTAATTGCAGTAAAATGGCTGAATATTTAGACAAAAATCCATTTAAATACCCGATTGTAATGCAACAAAGCAGGAAAAGCAGCAAGGGGTTGAATACATCCAACATAAGCAGTGCCCAAGATCAGAGCTCAAAATGCGAAAAACTAGAATGCAATGTTATTATCATTCTTAAGTGGTGCATCCCAAAAACAAGCAAACAATAAGGCCTGCACACAACTGTATTATGGGTCAATACAAGTTCCAAGTTGTAACAGGCTGCAGTACAGCACCAATAGAAATCTATGAATCGAAACTTTACCTTTCTATATCCCCATATGAAATTGTATAGAATCCCCGAATAGAAAAATTGTAGCATCCACCATTGGATGGGGAGTGCTTCTGGAGGAGAGTATCTTAATATCACAGTGCTATAAGGAGCCATACTATAGCACATATAAGAGAGCAACTTCTGCTGGCTTTTTTCTTTGCCATACATGAAAAAAAAAGAAAAGAAGGTGCTGCCTGCCTACTTTTCACCAACCGTATCAGCTGGGCACCGTGATTTAAATGGAAAGGAAGTAAAACCCATGGGCTGGAGGCACAAAAAGCTTAGTCGATACATGATCAATCAAGGGAATTACCCACTTCTTATTTATTATTATTTAAAAATATTCCTAAAGCGTTGGAAGAAGGGGTTGAAACGTTTCTGATGAAGGGGTCCCCGAAACGCGTTAATAATAGAGATGAGCGAACGCGTTCGTCCGAGCTTGATATTCGTGCGAATATTAGGGTGTTCGGGATGTTCGTTATTCGTAACGAACACCATGCGGTGTTCTGGTTAATTTAACTTTCTTCCCTGAGACGTTAGCGCTTTTTTTTGGCCAATATAAAGACAGGGAAGGCATTACAACTTCCCCCTGCAACGTTTAAGCCCTATACCACCCCCCTGCTGTGAGTGGCTGGGGAGATAAGGTGTCACCCGAGTATTGAAATCTGCCCCTCCCGCGGCTCGCTATGGCCAGAGGAGGACGATCTTTATGCTGACAGTGGGGGGGGGGGGGGGGGGGCACTCTTGCCGCTATTGTGGCTTAATAGTGGGACCTGTGAACTTGAGATGCAGCCCAACATGTAGCCCCTCGCCTGCCCTATCCGTCACTGTGTCATTCCCATCACTTTCCTGAATTGCCCAGATTTTCACACATGAAAACCTTAGCGAGCATCGGCGAAATACAAAAATGTTCTGGTCGCCCATTGACTTCAATGGGGTTCGTTGTTCGAAACGAACCCTCGAGCATCACGGGAAGTTCGTTCCGAATAACGAACACCCGAACATTTTGGTGTTCGCTCATCTCTAGTTAATAACAATAAAGAAGAACCGGGTAATTCCTTTGCTCGATCATTTATCAACTAGAAGTGTGGCGCCCCTGGCCCACGGGTTTTACTTCCTCTCAAACTAAATGCTATGCCACATGGAGATTGTACAGCTCCATAATACAGACTCATTAGGACTCCATGTACGGCCACACAGGTCCTGTGAACATGCACTTATATTTAATGGCAAATCCTTTTATTTAATCCTTTTCTCAGAAGTAATCTTTTTCATTAAGTGCTACAGCGAACATTTTATGAATGAAAGGGAAAAGATATGACTCAACGGCGAGGTGAGATCTGGTGCTAACTTGTAACATTAATAAGGCTCGCCTCTTCTTCTTGCAAGATGAGAAGAAAGTTTCTGACATGTGGGTTTAATATTCTGCACAGAGCCCTGAAGGGGCTTCCAGGAACTCGTAGAGTGGTCTTTTGCTTCTCGCCCTCTTTCCTGCTTATCCTATAGAAATTCATGTTAGCAGCAAATGCTTTGCAGAGCGCTGATGTTCTCTCTGATCAATCATCCGGCTGCCATGGTAATAGACAGCATTCATCAGCTATTCAGGTGTGTTTTATCTTTAGGCCGTCTTCTCCAGCAACGGCCTTCCATTGTGCTGTAAATCATGGATTTCATAATATCAGTAATTACTATCCAGATCTTGTTGGTAAATGCATTTCATTCAAGATCTTAAAACACAAGATTGAAGATCATATCGCCATAAAACTGATTCATCTCCAACAGATACGTGATCACTTTTCTATTATGGCTTATTTTTAACAAATCATCCGCTGCCTGGCATTCTGAGAGCTTTTCATTTTTATGCCAGCTGGAAATGGGAGTTTATTTTTCTATTTAGTCCCTATTTGGTCTTTCATTTAAATGGCATTTTCTCCTAGGAGCATCTCGAGACCGGCATACAAAAAGGAGCTTGCTTTGATGCGATGGAAAAGAATTAGCGAAAGTATTGCAAGTTACCAAAGTAGTGATGTTGTCCGTAGCATCTCAGGGGTCAAGCATGTTGGAAAAAAGAAAACTTAGACTTGGTTGGTTGGTATATGCCAGGGTTGGAAGATGAAATTCCTGGGCCCAAATGCAATATTTGTTACAGCCCCCAATTACAATATGCCATTTACAATACTGGTGTCTTCTTAGGCTCAGTTGACATCTGTGTTAGGGCTTCAGGCATAATCCAGTTTCTCTGCTCCGTTTTTGCAGGGGGGAAAAAAAAATCGGAATTAAAATGGAAAAGAACACATTTGATTTTTTTCACCATTCATTTCAATGGGGTTAACAAAAAAAAAAAGGAAAGCTTCCGTTGGCTTCCAATCTGTTAGGTTTCCATTTTTTTTTAAACGGAACAGAGAGCACATCCTGCAGCACTGTTTGCTCTGTTTGAAAAATGGAAGCTTTCCATTTGCTTTACTTTTGTAAAAGCCCCATTGGCTTCAATGGAGGAAAAATGAATCTGCGTATTTCCGCTTTTATTCAGTTTATTCTGCTGCAAAACCGGAGCAGAGTAATGGAAACATGACTGCAGGCCTAATGTAGATGTGACTAGAGCCTTATGGGACAGAGATGCAGAATAGAAAATAGGTGACGTCTTCCCCTGCCCTGACTGCTGCACCCTCCACCGATATCCCTGCATTCTTCCGCAGAAGTTGGGACTTCACGTTCATCAGGTCCCGAACTGTATGTAATCCAACTGAACTAGAAGGGAAGTTGAACCTAATCATTCCCGGAATTTGATTTCTACTGAACCGCTGCGCCGAGACACTAGTTCTTTTAAATCTCTCCATTGTGTGACAGAGGACTCTCTGCCCCCTCAATCAAACAAGCCCAGAGATACTGCTACCTCTGCACCCCCATCTGATGAGTAATGTAACTTGGCCAAAAGGTCTGGTGAATTCTCATAAACCAGTCCTTCCAATGCAGGAGCCCTGCGGCAGGTTTATGAGGCATCACTCATGAGGTCTCTGTGGACCTCCCATTGGCTGCAGTGGTCATTTGGGTAAACAACCAATATAATAAAAGACTGGAGCAGTGGTGAGCTCGGCATGCAGCGAAAGGCAAGTGTTATGGGGAGGCCTATATACCAAACAAACATAGCTGAGCCATAGCACTCAGCTATTTTGGTCAGCCCCGTTAAAATCAATGGAGAGGTTGCACGCATGAATGACCAGCCCTCCATTCAAAGTCACCACTTCAGTCAGAGTTGTGATGCAGAAGCAACCGGAAGTGGGGCAAATGCAACCCTTCTTTCTCAGGATGGTGTAGGTCCCAGCAGTCAGACCCTTCTCGATCAGCTAGTTAACATCTTTTTACTAGAATACTTTTTTAACCCTTTCCAATCCAATTTGCATCCTGGTTTTCCTAGGGGGTTACTCTTTTATTGCCCTTATACAACGGCGCTATATGCTGGCTAAAGCCAGTACTGCATGAGGTGACACATTGGATAGGCTCCAACAGCAGAGAGGCTGGCGATATACAGTAAGAGAACCCTGACGGACGTCTTCCAACATCAGCCTTAAATCATAATGTCTTCAGACGTCAGACAGTGAATTGGAAGGGGTTAAGGCATACATTCTTTTTTTGCCCAAGGTAAAATGTAAACTGAACTTCAGGCAAAAAAAACCAAAAACATACAGTATCAAAAAGTTGCATATGTCATTGAAAAAAGTTATACTGTAACTGATAAAGATTCTGCAAGAATGAAGCATCTTACTATTATTCTATATAACAAGGAAAATGGGAGGTCAAGATGTTTATCTGTCAAAAGACTTTTTTGCAGTCTGGTTTTCCCACTGGGGCCCGGGAGCTTTGACTCCCACATGTGTATTTATGCTGATTTATTAAGGAACTACATTATCTGCTTTTGCTAATCTATTACACTGTTGCTAGCATAATCCCTCCTGCTACATACAATCCATAATTGTTGTAAAACAGCTACAAGGAAATGAAACACTCTACTTGTATTGGAGTCTTTTAGCGAAACATAGAGCAACACCTACTATTATAGAGGGTAAGGACAGAATGGAGGGGATGTTCAAAGGACGGCAAATAATGCTCCTTTTCTACTATGGCTTCCCTCAGAAATAATAGATGATTGCTGGGGGACAGAGGAGCCGCATCACTTAGATATGTTGGTGAGTGGAAATAATTAGCAGACCAGTGATCTAGATTCCGAGTGGTTTAGTTAACAATTTGCTGTGACCAAAAAGAAAGGGAATGCAAAGTGATGACCATTAATGATTATCAGATTATATGTCGAGCAGTATTGGCAATATTGCAGCAGAGCAGGAGCATCGGCAACTTGATATAATGACTGTGATCATCTTGGGTAGGAGAGAACTTTGGCATATAGCACATAACACTCCATATTGCTCTTTTACTTATCAGCTTTTCAAAGGGGGTTGCTGTTGTGTCTGCCGGGCGCACCAATTCCGAAAACGGAAATACTGCACAAATGCACACATGGAACAATAAAAGGACAATGATTTGCAGAACTGGGAACAGGACTCATGGACAGACATAAACCAATGACTGACAAATGCCCAAAACACTCACCAGCATATCTGCACACATAGCCAGATGGAATAACTATAGAATGTGCAAGGTAGTAGTTCGTATTTTGGCCAAGATACTTAAGCCCATGTCATTGGTCCTCATTGTCTTGCGGGTCCCTACTCTAATGAGATGACTAACCCATAGGAAACCTGCATGCAAGTGGGGTGATCATCCCAATAGGGATGGCCCCACAGTGAAACCTAAGGACCTAACTAGCCCAGAGATGGTAAATGATCCAAAGCAGGACAGGACACAGTTCACACCAACACACCAGGGATTGTATGCAACACAGAGCAGAACTGTTCATACCATATGTCTGGCCAGCAGCACAGACCCAACAGAACATATCACTGTTCACACACATGTCCGGCCACCTGCACAGACACACACCACACCTCATGCAAGAAAGCAAACCCTAGAGTGAAGGAATACCAGCCTCCTCTTCCAGGGGGGCTGGTATATATATGCAGCAGACCAGTGGAGATTGGCTGGCTGGAGAAATCCACACCCAGCAGCACAATTATTCCACAGTTGTGAAGGTGTGCTCCTGGGAACCTGTAGTACTATAGGTCTCAGCAGCACAACCTCACAGTTGCCTTTATGAGAGAACAACTTTTATGCATGGCTTTGTAGATGTCCAGATATATGTAAAGGTGTTGTGTCATGAAGACAAGGCCTGTCTCTATGCCCTTAGGACTTTTGGACATCATAAAGAGAGTCCACTGCTTGGGACCTTCTATGAAACAGAACGGAGAGCAGCAGCTTCCATTCTGGCAGATTCGAGCTATCCTTGTATTACAAAGTCGGCCATTCATCTCAATGGCCGCCATTATATTACTTCATTTTCCATGCTGTAGACAAAATGCCTTGGTGGTCACAGCTTCCCTCAGCCAAGGCCGGTTTCACATCTGCATTGGAACCTCTGGTTGGCAGCGCTTTTTCTTCCAGATAAAAGCCAGGCAGCTGAGCGGAAAGCAAATGTTTGGCGCTGTTTGGTTCCATCCTAAGATGGAGCTGTTTGGCCACGGAGATTTCTCTTTGGGAAGCAGGAAAGTGGAGCTCCCAAGGCAGATCTGAAACTACCATGAGGGCTCCATCATATGGTTGTATTTGCGTGTGCTTCTGCGCATGTAAGATCGACACACGCAATATACAGAGAATAGAACCCGTTGATGTCAATAAGTGCATACACATTTCATGAAAAAAAATAGGATCTGCTCTATTTTTGTGCACAATTGTGCACCAAAGGTCCCCATAGAAGTCTATGGGAGGTGCGCAAATGCGTGCAATGTGCAATGGGATGCATTCCGCAATGAAAAGAACACATCTGAAACTCATTAGCATAAATAGCCATTCAAATCGGGGCGTGTTCATCTGTCGTGCACAAATGAACATGCCCTGTGTGTGCCAAAGGTAATATAAAATACACCAATACGCGCGCAAAAAGCATGGCAAATATATTGTGTTGAAGAATGCTAAAAAACATATATTTCTGTGTGAAGGCGCCCTAAATCAGCTGTTTAACCGGGGTACTGATAGTAAGACAGAGGGTCATCTCCCTCAGGGCGGCATTATAATAGCGTCATCATAGTTAACTAGAGAGAAGTGTTATAAGTGATACAATAAAATCATTACATTTGGATAAAACTGCGCAATTCTTACTCATTAAACACTGGATCAGGCAGTTGTTACAAAGTATCTATTCTCTGAATCGTTACATATATTGTTCATTATTGAATAGGTTTAAGAGAATCATTGAGGTAAGAGAACAGAAGACGCGCGATGTGCTTCAGCTTCTGTTGAAAGCAATCTACCATTTTAGCTGTGTGTTGATCAAGCCTCCCCGTGGCCTTCGGCCAATTCAGTTGTGCGCCAGCCAGTCAACTCCATGTTTAATTATTCAGTAGTTTCACAAATCTTTTTTTTTTTTTTTATCATTACTTCAAGTCCACAAATTTGGTTGCTAATACTTCTAAGCTATTGGTGGCGCCACATGCGGTAATACAATATGCAAATCAAGTTCAATAGGATGTTGATGAGGAGTGCACACATTACAATCTGCCGTTCTGCTTCTCTGCAGGCAACGGCTTGTATTTTCTAAAAACAATATATATTGATTTTACTAATTGCTTTTGAATCATTTCATAGTCCTTGCCACATATTTATGGAATATGCCGTTATTGCATTGTTTTCGGAAAAAGGCAGATGTAAAATTTTGTTGAAAGATTCTGAAAATGGGAAAGATCATGAACGATACTTGCTTTATTGCACTGAATGGGGAGATGGGATTGTAAATGATGGATCATTATATTATTATTCTGGGGAAGAGATGAAACAGTAAAAAAAAAGGGTATAAGAACATCGCTTTACCTTGGGAGAGAGGAGCAAAATATGTTGTAGGAGTCATGCAAAGGAGAGATGCTGTGATACCATATGGCAGATGTAGAAGAGTATAAGGGTGGGTTCATAGGGATTCTGCTTCCCTGCTCCGAGGCCAAGCAGTTCTGTATCTGGAAGGAACTGCAGAGCAACTAATGGACTCCATTGACTATGATGGGGTCTGCCTGCTCTCGACCAGGTGCACAGCTTTTGGGCGGAAGAAAAAAGCACATGTCTTCCAGTATGTTCCATCAGCTCTGTGATGGAATCTCCAGCTGGAAGTTCTGATGTTGATGTGAAACCGATCTAAGGCATTATTCACACGAGTGGCTTTATGTGGCTAGTTTAGTTACCATCTGAAGCATTAGATTTAGAGATGAGCGAGCATTGCCCTTAGCGAGTACCTGCCCGAGAGAAAAGGTTCGGGTGTCAGCGCGGGTGTCAGTTGAGTTGCGGCAGTCAGCAGGGGGGAGCAGGGGAGGAGAGAGGGAGAGAGAGATCTCCCCTCCGTTCCACCCCGCCGCTCCCTGCCCGCCGCCGACACCCGAACCTTTTCTCTCGAGCGGGCAGGTACTCGCTAAGGGCAATGCTCGCTCATCACTAATTAGATTCCAATGCATTCATTCAGATGACCGATTTTTACTCACCTAAAAAACATTGCAGCCGAAAAGATAGAATGTACGACCAAATACGGTGCCTGATTTTATACACAGACTGAAAAGTTAAGTCTTGCCCTATCTTTCGGCTGATATACGCTGGTAGCTCCCATAGGCCTTTATGAGAGCTACCGAAAAAGGGAGGGAGAGAGAGTTTAGCAGTGGCCAATATTCCCCTGCTGCTGGGGAATCCCTTATTCTTTCCTATAGGGGAACCCCAGCATTGTGCTGCTGGGGAATCCCTTAATCTCCCCTGCAGGGGGACCCTGCCATCGCGCCTGCTGGGGAATCCCTTATTCTTCCTTTGCTGGCCGCCTCGCATAGTCTCCCATAGGACTCTATGGAGGCTTCTGAGCTTTATGCAACAAAAAAATGTTAGGTACTATCTTTTCATGCAGCAGTTGCTGAATTTCAGTCGCTGATGTCCTATCTTTTTGGGTACGATTTTTTTTGAGCGCCTAAAATTCTTTTGTCTGAATGTTTCCATAGGAAACCATTGGTTCTAATAGTCAATTTTTTTTTGCGCATGTAAGTTAGCTGCGCTAACTTGTGTGAATGAGGGGCCTTGACCTGTTGAGTACTAATGTTGTGGGACAAAGATCCAAAAACATCATGAAGAAGGCCTGCGGCAGATTCCTGAACACATGATAATGCAGCAGTCTGCAATCTGCTGATTTTCTTATTTCTGAAGGACAGATGACTTGCAGCACGAGTATAACCAGCTCTAGCGCCATTTGTGGTAAAGGACTGAGCTGCAGTAATGCAAATAAAGTGTACGTAAATCAGAGCTGTGGAAAATAACTGCAAGGCAATAAGCTTTGTTTCGTCCCCTTTTGTCACTTTAATTTCCGGTCGCAGATCTCCTTATGATAACTGGATGTAACTTTTCGTCTTTATTAATGGTGGTGCCCCCCTCCTCTTTATAAACCCCCTCTATCGGCTCTAGAGATCCTACAAGGCAACCTGACAGCCAGAGAAGTCCACTAATTGGAAGGCTACCTTTCTTTTTACGTGCACAAATAATTATTACCATTTGTGCCAGTATGGACGGCTTTACGCGAGTGGTTTTGCGCGCATATTAGCGAATGCAAAATCTGCGGCTGCAATATGCAGAAGATAGAACTCATTGATTTCAATGAGTTTATTCTCATGAGGGCTTATTCAGACGGGGATATATCGGTCGGGTTTACACGCCCAGCCGATATACACTGTCTCTCTCTGCAGGGGGGGGTGGTGGACCGGGAGCTAGTGCACTGAGCTCCCGCCTTCTCTCTGCCCTTCGCCACGTTTGCAATGGGAGGGGGCAGGATGGGCGGAACTTAGCTCTGCCCCTGTTCCGCCCCTCCCATTGCAAATAGTGGTGAGGGCCGGAGAGGGTGTGGGAGCTCAGTGCACTAGCTCCTGGCCAGGCCCGCCTCCTCCACTTGCAGAGAGGGACAGCGTATATCAGCCAGGCGTGAAAACCCAGCCGATATACGCCCGCCTGAATAAGCTCTTAGTCTGTAAAAAAAAAGACACAGCATGCTTTATTTTTGTTTGCATTGCTGCCCAAAAGCCCCATAGGAATGCAAATGCGCACTTAATACTTGCACGATTGTGCAATACGCTGCACAATTTTGCGGGAAAAAGAACACATCTGGATCTCATTAGACTAAATAACCTTTAAAATCACGGTGCGGTCATGTGAAATGGCCCCGTGAGTGCAGCAAGTACGGTAATACATACTAAAATTTGCACAAATGCACTGCGCATGCACAAGTGCTTTTGAGCATACGCTCGTATGAAGGGGTGCTACGGCTGGCTTTACATGAGCACATGTCTATCTGCGTACGCATGAGCGTGGCGTATGCTATTGCACTTTTTCTGCCTGCAAGGCGTATTCATTTGCACGCAGAAAACAAACGCACCTATTGAAATGGCTAATTAGTTCCAGCGAAATTACACAATGTTTCACGTACTTCCCTGCATATTGCGCATGCATTTCTGCACCCCGCTATTCATTTCTATGGGGTCCTCTAGTGTGCAACTATGCAAAAAGATTGAACATGTTCTATCTTTTTTTTGCGTGACCAAAATACGCATGCAAAATACGGAAATGTGAACGAGCGCATTGAGATCAGTGGGTTCTATTCTCTGCGGATTTGCACCCAAATACACTTGCAAATAGTTTCGTATGAAGCCGGCCTAAGAGTGTCGGCGATTTTAAATAAATATGGGGTTAAGTTTTACACATCGTTCTTTTTCCAACACTTATTCCATAGAGACGGTAACAAAAGTGGAAAAAAACCGTAAGGACGGGTAGTTACTTGTCATTTCTCAATAATGTTCTTTGCTCAGCTCCTTTTACTGTAGGGCACAGGAATGCTTTATATGATCCCATGGCCTAATTTGTAAACCCGTCCGCTCAGGGCAATAAAATACGTACTATGTTCCAAATGAAGTATCGTTATAAGCTAAGAGCGCCGGCATCATGGTTGTGCAACAGTGTCAAATGCCTAGGAAACCAGGAGAATATCTTCTGCACAGAGTTTAGGATAGAGAAAAGGTTTCCATTCCAACTTTGAGATGGTGAAAATGAGTTTTGTGGGCAGCGTGCCACAATGCGATCACTTAATGTTATGCACCCTGGCATTGGAGGTGTGTTGTTTTAGAATTGGTGCCCTCTGAAACACTGTTGTTCTAGTAACTTTAGAATGGGTAGACTGAGCCGAATGTACAGGATATACTAGAGAACGCTCAGTTACATGTAATTTAATCAGTTTAAAGATGAGATTTAACTCCTGACAAACTACTCATTGTGCCCTAGATAATAGCTGTTACTTGGCAATGTGTAGTAGTCTGCAAGCTAGATCCCAGTAATAGGATTCCCACCATGTACCCTTCATATACTGTATGGTAACATTGTATCATTTGTTCAGGTCAATATATCAACATGTAGTAAATATGTATTCCTGAAATGATGTATATGTGTCAGAAGGCAGAAGAAATGTTTACTTTTAGAACTGCAATATTATACATAACAGTTCACAAGCCATTTACCTAAGGGACCGTTCACACAGGACGGAGCAGAGATGTGGACTTTGTCAATTAGGGCTCCTTGACATGAGCATAGGCCCAGAGACACTTGCGAAAGCGTGACATTTTGCGCTATTGCATGCATATCGGCACTTTAAGGCCTCCTGCCCACGGCCGGGTCGGATTCCGACTGTGAAATCTTGCAGTGGAATCAGACTCGGCGCCCCCCAGAGACCCCATACTCACTGCTCTAGTGTGCAGCACATGACGCGCCGACGCTGGGCTGTGATGCGATTTCCCGTGATACTTCCGCAGGACTCACAGTGGAAGTATCGTGGGACGGACGGCTTCCATTGAGTGCAATGGAAGCTGTCCGTGCAACTTTATGCACAGATTAGAGCATGCTGCGGTTCACCCCTGCGAGTGGAAAATCGCAGTTGATTTCCGCTTGTGGGAGGGGAGAATCATTTACCATTTCATGTCTTTGGACGGAAATTGCAGCAGAATTCGCAGCGGGTGTCTGGCCGCGAATTCCGCAGCTATAATCTGTTCGTGGGCATTCAGCCTTAGGCTACCTACTAGAAACACGGCCTGATGTCACTCTCGCCAACATGTGATTTACCCATGGATGTGAGGCGTTTTTGCCTGAAAAATGCCTTGCAGCGCATATGTGAAATTCCAATTCCTATTGCGTGAGATTGGAAGTGTTTCCCATTGATTTCAAAGGGGAAACCCCGCATCACATTTGCATGCACCTCACACGTCATGCGAGGCATTAAAGCTCCAATTGAAATGAACGGGCAATGCTTTCCCAGGAACGCAAAAAGTTAGAGCATGCCATTTTTTCCCACACCACATCGCTTGTGTATACCCCCACACTGACCCCCACAGTGACCCCAGTAGTATTATCGGTCCCCTATACCAGTGCCAGCTATAGTAGTGACCCCCACAGTAGTCCCAGCAATAATACTGACCCCACAGTATCCCCAGCAATGGTAGTGACCCCCACAGTGACCCCAATAGTATTATCAGTTCCCTATGCTAGCCCCAGCAAATAGTAGTGACCCCACAGTATCCTCAGCAATAATAGTGACCCCCACAGTATCCCCAGCAATAGTAGTGACCACCACAGTATCCCCAGCAATAGTAGTGACCACCACAGTATCCCCAGCAATAATAGTGACCCCCACAGTATCCCCAGCAATAGTAGTGACCACCACAGTATCCCCAGCAATAATAGTGACCACCACAGTATCCCCAGCAATAATAGTGACCCCCACAGTATCCTCAGCAATAGTAATGACCCCCACAGTATCCCCAGCAATAGTAGTGACCCCAGTAGTATCACTCCCCTATACTAGCCCCAGCAGTAATAGTGACCCCCACAGTGATCCCACTAGTATTATCGCTCCCCTATACCAACCCCAGCAATAATAGTGACCCCCCACAGTATCCCAGCAATAATAATAGTGACCCCACACACAGTTTCCCCAGCAATAATATTGACCCCACACACACAGAAGCCCCAGCAAAAATAGTATTGACCCCCCACACACACAGAAGCGCCCCAGCAATAATAGTGCTCCCCTATACCAGCCCAATGGGCGGACATATGTGTGCAGCAGCACCTCCTCCCCTTTGCTCTCGTCTCCTCTCTAGCAGAACCAAAGAGGAGAGGTGAGGGGGGCTGAGTGGAGGGGTGGGGGGGGTGGAGGATCCCAGAACAGTGTGTGCATCCGGTCCACGGTGCTACACAGTGATCACCAGGCATGGAGCTGCGGCACCTCGCCCAGTAATCACTTTAATGGTCACCAGACATCATCAGAAAGCAGGACAAATGTCTGTTCCACTAGGGTCCGAAAGTGGGACTGTCCTGCCTAAATCAGGACGTAAGGTCACCTTACTGAGACTTAGGCCTCTTTCACACTGCCATAGGCATTTTTACATGTGCCCCCGTTCAGATGGCCTCCCCCTCGCCGGCTCACCTCCTCTCTCCTCCCCTCGAGCTGTTTGAAAAGGGAGGGGGCGGTGCAGTGCTAAGCTCTCACCCCTTCCCCACAGCCCTCAATGGGAGGGGGGGAGCTTAGCCTTGCAGTCTTAGTCTATGCAGTGGCCAATGTATTCTCTGGGCAGAAAGCTAGTTCCAGGACTATTTTCCTACCTGGTGTAAAAGCGCCCACTACTGTATTAGCCGGCCGGGCACTTTTACGCCATGGGAATACGTCTGTGTGATCTGATGCATTGGAATCCAATGCATCAGATGGTAGCGTATATCGGCCGGCCGTGAAAACGGCAGCCAATATACACTTGTGTGAATAAGCCCTATGTGCAATGTGTAGTTTACACAAGTGGAACTTCATTCAATGAATTTGGACTTTATTCATTATGGTGCACCATGCATCTCTCTCCACTACGGCCATGTTCACACGCTGCAGATCTTCTGCAGGGGGAAATCCGCAACAAATTTGCTGTGGATTTTTCAGCAGCTTTTACTGCTTGGACTGCAAAGAATGAAAATCCGCACTATAAATTGGTGGATTTGAGCCTGTGCTTCAGATTTTGAAAACCTCATCCACTTTGCTGCTACGGTAAATATTGCAGATTTTTTAAATATGTAAACTCCACCCCGTGTGAATATGACCTTATAGCACATATACACTATACACATGTTATGAGCTGATCCAATCCATTTCTTATGTATATGAGAATAATGAGGTTTCTTCTCTCCACCCAAGAAGCTGTCAGCTCCATGCTCCTCCTTCACACACGCAGCCAGCTAGAATGCTGACTAAGTGGTACAGCCTGTACCAATGTGCTGGGGAAGACACTGCTGCCAAGTTTAGCTGACTGGAACTGGGGAGATAAGCGCTTTTAATGTTTTGGGCTTGGACTGTCAAACAAGCCAAGGTCTTGTCACTCCTCTGATCCATGACGAAGAGAAGAAGCTCAAAGAAAAGCCTGTTGACAGCACTCAGGGCAATGCTAAAGACCAGCTAGGAAAAGAAAAGGTTACATCATTTCTCTACAATGATATGTTAGTTAAGTATGTTTGTTACACTTGTGTTTGTAATAGGGAAACCACATTTGATTCCCTGTGTGAGCAAGCTGCTTTTTTGCCTGGCATTTTTCTGCAGATAGACACAAGTGTTGGAACTTTCAAACCTGCCGCAACTTTTATTTACTTTTCGCCATTTAAAAAAGTTTGAAAAAGTTTATTACTCATAGGAGTTTGATGCAGTTTAAAGCGCATGTTCACCTATGAGAATCCTTTAAGTGTTCATACAAAGATACTACGGAGGTAAAAACCCCATCCCAGGCTGCAATCTATATACTAGGGCTTATTTTGGGGGGATGTCCTATTTTCAGGAAAACAGGGTATATATATAATCTGCCTGCTCAGGAAAATTATTCAGTGGAATTAGGGCGGCCTCACGCGAACGTAAGCACATATACGCTCGCAAGACATATATGCGATTTGCATGGTGCATGATCGCAGGCTGTTGAGCCCAGATTAGCACATTTTACTGTACTTTACTGCGCTGTCGAAACTGCTCACATCAGCATGGTCCCGGTAGCACCATTTTGGAGTAGGCTGGACTTGTAAGCAGGTCAGCTGACTCGAGAGGCGGGTCAGCTGACTTGCTAGGCCCATGTGTTTTCGGTTAAGTCCACAAATTCACACAGAGCATGTCGTGTTTTTTTTCCATAAAATAGGACATGTGAAGGAACCCACTGAAGTGAATGCTATATGCTGCGCATTGCGGGTGCAGATTTTGTGCCCGCAATTGCGGCTATAAATGCTCCTGTGTGAGTCCGCCCTTAGGAATATTACTTATAATACAAAGGTGTCAGCTATTGTGAATATACAATAGCAATCCAACATGGAGGTCCCTCGACGTGCTGCCCCACTGGCCAACTTTTGTAGACGTTGGCGGAATTATTCAAAAACCCTCTGCAGCCTTTTCTTATATTAGCACATCTAATAAAACTATTTCCCAGTAAACAATATTCCAATTAAGTTTGTTGTACAGGGTGAGCCACGGAAAATTAGCCCAGCACCCACTCTTAGGGTGGGAGGGGTGGGAGCATAGCACACTAGCTCCCGCCCATCCCGGCCCCTCCCTTGGCTGAGAGCCGTATACCCCCCACTTGATGGTATCCCAGGCATTATATACGCCGGACCCAGGCTGTCTGAACGGACGTTAAAACTGTGATACGGACAGCTGAAGATCATCATGCCCGTGTGAATAAGCCCATAGGCTGCCTTCTAAGATGGCGAAATCATTGCTGCAATGGATCACCTGCAGCAATTATGCTAGAATTCCACGGTGGCCAAATCCACACCTAAATGTTGCAGATTTGGGTGCATTTTCACTTGTGGAACAGCTGCGGAATTCCAGATCCAGCAGCATAAATAGACATTCTGCGGAATCAGAATCCACAGCGTTTTATAAAAATGCTGCAGATTCATTGTAGAAAGTCTTTGCACCGTGCGAAGGGGATTTTTTAAAACCCCTCCATGTGCCTTGCACTGTAAATGCTGCAGAATTTCCATAGCGATTTTGCAGTGGATAAGGCCAGCGTGAAGTCGATCTTATGAAAATCTTTGTTGCCCATAGCAACAAATTACAGCAGTATAAGAAATGAAAGCTGCCTGTTGCTTGCTATGGGCAACACATTTCATTTCTTATACTATCTATCTATCTATCTATCTATCTATCTATCTATCTATCTATCTATCTATCTATCTATCTATCTATCTATCTATCTATCTTATCTATCTCATATCTATCTATCTATCTATCTATCTAAAAGCCTTATTCAGACTTGGGTATATTAGCCATCTATTACACTATTCTTTTAGCCAAATGTGTCCCAAAGGGCAGACAGGGGATGTGATGTCAGCAGAAAAAAGACTCCCAGCAGGGAAGTGTCACTTGACCAGCAGATCACTGTATCTTTTTTAGTTGTTTCATTTGAAAAAAAGTTATTTTTGCGCAGCAGCTGTTATAATGGGAGAAAGTTACCTATGGCCCAGAAAACCCCTTTAATAGCAAAAACGTATGCAGGAAATAGAGAGAAAATATTGGGGGAAATGTATTAGTAATTGGAGAGATGCAACAAAGAAAAACTGGTGGCTCGGTGCAGCTGTCAGCTGGAGCCCTGCGCTGAGCCACCGGTTCTTCTTTGCTGCATCTCTCCGCTCCCTCACACCCACTTAGGTGGAGCTGTATCTGGTCGGCAGCACCGCCAGAATATCTTGCACACTGCAAGCCAATACGGCTCTTCCTTTTTTCTTTGGGCCATTCTTATCACATGGGTTTTGCTCCACCCCTCTTTTCTATTCTGCAACTATGTATTCGTATTTGCACACTGCACCGCAATCCTTGGACTACTGCACATTATAACACAGGTAAAAACTAGAACTACTTTGAGTGATGTCAGCACCATATTTTTTTACACATTATAAAAGAGACACGAGGTTTGTGCCAGACAAAATTCTGTATGAAGACATCCATGACACATAAGCCGCTGCCCTGTACAACAAATCATTTGGAAGACAAGATTTAAAATGATCTTAGCAGCTGTTAGCTGCTTCAGTTAAAGGGATATTCCCGAGCAGAGAAGCAGAGGGGGCCAGCGCTCGCACGCTTCTTTCATCTAAATCTGGTAGCCGGTATCTCAGGGGCACATACTCCCTAGTTTTCGGTCCGGCCAACAGTCACCATTGTGTTCTCTTTCCATTGAAGAGGTGACCTGTTTCCCTGGCAGCGAGCAGTAAACAACCAGAGGGCAGAGGAATCAATAGCTGCAATATCTGGAGAACGGAGCATTTTGGAAAGGGTGAATGCATTGGAATACATTGAAATAGGATTCCCGAGATAGGGATAATCTAGACATAGCGTTGACCGACATGCTCATTGTCCATCGGGGCTCATTAGCACAGGCTGATGATCTGCCTGTGTAAAAAAAAAGCCTGAGGCCTCTTTCACATGGAGCGAAGCTTAGCCGAGGGAACGCCCAAAGATAGGACATGCTGCAATTTTTTTTTCCCGCGCCACAATCCGATGCAGGAAAAGAAATCGCTCATGTGTATGTCCCCAGTCAAAAGAAAGGGGTTCATATTCATGCAAGATTTCTGCGTAATTTTCTCGGCCGTGTAAAAGTATCCTAAGTGTGGCCTTTTCTGTGATTTTAAGCAAATATGCCAATATCTATGATTTTTATTATGTCATATCCAATGTCATTGTTGCTTTTGCATGCACTTTGTATACAGCTTTTACTAGCGCATCATTGACTCACAGAAGGTAGACACAGGGCTTGACTGACCAACTAGACTACCAGAGGAACCGGCCACAGACCTTGGCTCGGACACAATACTGACCCCTTATTTGCTAGCAGAAGACAATCTCACTTGGAGCTCTATAGATAGTGTTCCAAAAAGTATCCAAAGAACTCGTCAATCACTTTGCTTTGGCAGAAGGAATCTCTATTTGTACTAGTGTACTGCAACAGCATTGCAAATGACATATGAAAAGTATTGACACATTCTTAAAAGAAATTCCCAGGTGCCAAGAAGATTTTAAGGGCAACAAGTATCTTCATTATACCAAAGCTGCACATTGTATCAATTGGAAGAGAAAAATCCTCAATGGCATTAGTCACCTCAACAAAGCCCCATCTCACAGAACTCAAGTGGATTACTAAAAGTAATCTCACGTATGAAAACAAGGATTAATCTCTGGAGCACATAGCTGTGTCACAGCGTACACCTCCAATTTAATGATTAATTCTCGCTTACCTATTAATTTGATAGCATTAGTGTAAAACAGGAGCCAACACTACTAAAGATGAGTATAATGTGTTTGGTTCCCCAAAGTATCTTCTGAAGGACTCCTGAATGATACAGATAACTGTGGAGTCAATAGGTTTACTATTTAAAATATATGGTACCATTATCACCTAGAGCTCCGATGCTTAATATTAGGGGTTTGTTTCATGTTCGAATGGGTTCTCTGGGACTTTTACAATTGATAACCTATCCTCAAGATAGATAATTGATGATTGGAATCCCTGCTGATCAGCTAATCCCCGGACCCCTATCAGTGTGAACAGTACTGGAAGCAGATAGCGCTGTCTGTATTGCCATGGCCCCATTTGGTACTGCGGGCCCATCTCCCATTGAATTCAATGTGAGCTATGCCTGCAATACCAATAGATTATTGATAGTTGATTGGTGGCAATCCGCCACTTGGGATCCCCATCAATCAGCTAATCCCCGGGCACCACTGGTGTAACCATAGGGGATGCGGTTGCACTCAGGCCCAGGAACCTTAGAGGGCCCATAAGGCCTCTCTTCTCCATATAGGTAGCCCAGTACTATGAATAAAGCATTATAGTTGGGGGCCCTGTTACAGGTTTTGAATTGGGGCCCAGGAGCTTCAAGTTACGCCTCTGCCAGACACCCTATCAGTATGAACAGCACTGGAAGCAGATAGTGCTGTCTGTATTGCAGGGGCCTCATTTGGTACTGCAGGCACATTGAATTCAATGGGAGCTATGCTTGTAGCACCAAACCGTGCAGCTGCAATGTTCCCAGCGCTATTTGCTTCCAGTGCTGTTCACATTAAAGAAGAGCAATTTAAATAGCTCAACATAACTAATGTAACAAGTGGTTTCTCCAAATTCAACACAAGATTGCACATTTTAACAGCTTCTGCAGTCACAGAGTTATTCAACCCCCTGAATGGAATTTCTCATAAATGCAAATATTTGCTCAAGTTGTCTCAAGCACACCTGATGCAACTAATCAAGGATTTCATTAGTTGCATCAGGTGTGCTTGAGATAAAACACATCAAACACTTGGACTGACTAGGGCTTTGTTAACTGTGATGTTTGATTGCATATGAGAAATATGGCTGAGTCAAGAGAGCGGTCAAAAAAGTTGGGAGAAGAGATCATTACCTTGCACTAATGAGAGAAAGGATACAAAAAGATAGCAAAGGCACTGAATGTTACGACATATACTACTGGAAGCATAGTCCACAAGTTCAAAGTTAAAGGAGCACTGGATGCACTACTTGGAAGTGGCAGAAAGAGGAAGCTGTCACTGACTGCCACCAAATTCCTGAAGAGCAGGTGCTGAAAAACCTTTGAGTGACTGCAAAAGACCTGCAGCAAGATATGGTGGCAGCAGGTAATGATGTTTCCATTTGCACAATAAGGCTGAGAAACTCATGTGAGACACACAAATCCTGCATGAATATGAGCCCCCTTTTTTGAGTGGAGTCATATACATGAGCGATTTCACAGAAGTGATGGGAGGCGTTTTTGCCCCAAAAAGTCTTGCATCAATGTGAAAGCAAATGTTGCTGAGGGCAGTATCTGTCTGAGTTTCTCGGCCCGATATCGTACTTGCCCGTGTGTAGGTAGCCTAAGGCACATACTAAATGCTAAAGCTCTTTATGCGCAAACTCCAAGACATCCACCTCTTTTGACTCAAAAGCACAAGAAAAGTCGTCTCCAATATGCTCAAAACCATATAAATAAACCACAGAAGTTTTGGGATTCTGTTCTGTGCAGCACTGAAACAAAACTGGAACTTTTCGATCTGGAGCAGGAAGAATGAAGCATACACTGAAAAGAACAACCTGCCTAAAGTGAAGCATGGTGATGGCTTGGAGATGTTCTGGGACTACTTTCCTTTCTCCGGCAGTGGAAACCTGCAGTGCGTGGATGGAAATATGGATTCAATCAAGTATCAGGAAATGCTAAGAGAAAACTTCATGCCTTCTATGAGAAAGCTGAAACTGGGGACTCACTGGACCTTCCAGCAGAACATCAATCACAAGCATAGATCAAATGTTTCAGAAGGAGTCGTGGAAGATTCTGGAGTTGTCTTCATAGCTGCCTGACTTGAACACTATCGAAAATCCTTGGTGCAATTTGATGAAGGAGGTGCAATCCCAGGAATATTAGTGAACTGGAGGCCATGAGAAATGGGCTAAGATTCCTCAGCTGCTCTATTAAAGGGGTTTTCCAGGGAAGTACTATTCATGACCTATCATCAGGATAGGTCATCAATAAAGATGAGCGAGCGTACTCGCTAAGGCAAACTACTCGAGCGAGTAGTGCCTTATGCAAGTACCTACCCGCTCGTCTCAAAAGATTCGGGTGCCAGTGGGGGGCGGGGAGCGGCAGGGGAGAGCGGGAGGAACAAAGGAACAGGGGGGAGATATCTCTCTCATTCTCTATCCCCCGCTCCCCCCTGTTCCCTACCGCAACTCACCGGTCTCCCCCGCCGGCATCTGAATCTTTAGAGACGAGCGGGCAGGTACTTGCATAAGGCACTACTCGCTCGAGTAGTTTGCCTTAGCGAGTACGCTCGCTCATCTCTAGTCATCAATAGTTGATTGACTGGGGTCCGTTGCTCAGCCACTATAAGGAGGATGGAGCAGAGGCTTACGTTCTGACCTCTATATATTTGGAGCGGACGTCTCCACACCGACCTCCCATTTAGTGTCCGGCTCTTGTAACTACAGGCATGGCTCTCGTTGATTTCAATGAGAGCCATGCCTGCAGTTACAATCGCCAGCCGCTACACAGAGGTTGGCGCAGAGGCTTCCTCTGCAACCTCTGTGTATTTGCGGCACTGATAGCATGTGCCCGCTCAGCTGATTGGTCGGGGTCCCGAGCGGCCTATCAACTATTGATGACCTATCCTGATAGATCATCAATAATATTTCACTGGAACACCCCTTTAAATACTAAAGACACTTGTCATGAAGGCACTGAAGAATTCTGAATCTGCAGTACTCATTAAAAGTGTCATTTTGTGTTAAATTTGGAGAAACTGCTTTGCTACATTATAATAATAATTGTTATATGGCGCTAATATATTCCACAGCGCTTCACAATTAGTCGGGTTGAGCTGCTTAAGTTGCTCGTTTGATCTTCTTTTTTGCAAACAGTTTGTAAATTTGTCAAATAAACCTAATTTGCAAAGGGGGTTAAATAGTTTTGATTGCAGCTGTACGTTTCCCATTGCGTTGCCCCCTTTCTGAGTGGGATCGATTGGATAATGGAACAGAAAAGCCACAGGGAAATCAAATTCCCCACAGCTTCCCTGTCAGTCCATGAATCACAGTATTTTATAAAACAGAGCACAGGGGAACTTTGCTTAGTTGGGACTGAAGAAAATTAGTTGTAGAAGTCGCCAGGTTTTTGAGTTATGTTTCTTATGGCAGACACATAGTGAGTTCCGGCCAGATAAAATAATGGGATATGCTGATGGGTGCGACCGTGCCCATGGTTACGTCAGGCACCTGAATTGTGGCAGGGGTGCATTAGGGCTCAACGTCAGATCTGTATATTCAGTACCAATGACAGGTTTGGGTCCTGTGATATCTGGTGGCATGATGGGATTTAATTAGAGACGAGCGAACATGCTCGTCCGAGCTTGATGCTCGTTCGAGTATTAGTATACTCGATTGTGCTCATTACTCGAGTGAGTACCACGCCCTGTTCGACCGCTCCCCGTTTTGACCCCTCCCTGCATTAACACTTCCTGCTGTGGCGTGAGAGAGAGAGAGAGTCCATTGCAAAAATGCTCGAGTCTCCCATTTACTGCAATGGGGTTCGTTACTCGAATAGAGCTCTCGAGCATTACGAAAAGCTCGACTCAAATAACGAGCACCCGAGCATTTTGGTGCTCGCTCATCTTTAGATTTAATTGTTTAATCGAGGTTAGCGATGACATCACTACCTCATTCACTCATTCTAATTGGCTCATTTTAAAGGACCCCAGGGGCTCCTTCATACAGATGTGGGCACAATTGTGGGCACCAAAGTGCAAAGCATTTGTGCCGTGAACATGGTGGTTTTGCACGTGTATCGGGGCATTTAACTGTACTTTTTGCACTGACAGGACATCTTCAAGTGATTTGAAAGCCTATGTAGCCTAATGAGGTCCAAATATGTTCTTTTTTTTGCTGAATTGCACAGTGTATTGCGCATGTTGAGTGCTCATTTGTGCACCTCCCATAGACTTCTATGGGGAAAATACAGCATGGAATCCGCAGGCAGAAAAGGAAAATGAGAATCAAGTCATTGAGATGTGTAAAACGAGTGCCATACAAACCAGCCTGTGCATAAGACATCGCTTTAAAATATACCACATGTCCCTGGAATCTTAATTCCATAATTGCGCTGAACCACCGTTTTATGATTTACCGTGATGTACTCCGCGTGGCTTAACATAAAGCCACATGCCGCTGCTTCCCTTCTGAGCCCGGCCATGTGCCAAAACAGCAGTTTATGTCCACATGTGGGGCATTTCTGTGCCCAGGGGAAATTGGGTAACACATCGTGGGGCGAGTTTTCTAGTTTGCCCCTGGCAAAAATTAAAAATCTGGGGCTAGACCTACATATTACTAGAAAAAAATGTGAATTTTTTTAGTTTTCAAATCAAAATGTTAAAAAAGATTTACAAATTATCTGTGGGGTCAAAACACTCACTGCACCCCTCCATTAGCTCCCTGTGGGGTCTAGTTTCCAAAATGAGGTCAGTTCTTTGGGGTTTTATATGTATTGGTTCCTCATGAGCTGCAAATACAGCATGAGGCTTCATTCACACAAGCGTATATCGGCTGTGCTTTCACGTCCCGACTATATACGCTTCCCATCTAATACATTGGTTTACAATGCATCAGTTCGGATGGGCGAATTATTGCGGCCGGCCAAGATATCGTATAGAAGCGCAATTCCGCCAGAATACACCGGCTACTTCCATAGACTCCTATTGGTGCCAATGACAGCTGCCGGAGAAGGAAGGTGGGAGGGAGTTTGCAGCGTGACTGCTAAACTTCCTCCTTCTCCCCGCCCCTTGCCATCTGTTTGCAAAGGGAGGGGGCGCCCCATCCCATTGCTGGCAGCCGACAAGGGGCGGGGAGGGGGCGGGAGCTCAGCACACTAGCTCCTAAGCCATCTTGCCCCCTTCCCTTGCTAAAAGCCGGTGAGGAGGCAAGCAAAGGGGAAGATCAGTTTAGCAGAGCTATACTGTCTCCCCCCGCCTGACAGCAATCTGGGCTTGGCGTATATGAGCAGGACCCGGGCCAACAGATTTGTGCGCCCATTCACGTGATTTTCGGTCACGCTGTAACACAGCCCACCGAAAATCGCTACGTTCATGTGAAAGAGCCCTAAAGTTTCCCTTGTTTTCAGCTCCCATAGGGATCTATGGGAGCTTCCAGCATTTTTTGTCAAAAGATAGGGCAAGACCTATCTTTTGATGCAGGGCGTGAAAAATCGGCGACTAAAAACGGTCACCGATATTATGTTTTAATGGTGCGATCTTTTCACATTTCCGAAAATCGCCCATGTGCATGAATGCATTGGAATCCTATGTGTAACGTAGTGGCGATTTTTGGACGACGTAAAAATGTTTGCGTGAATAAGGCCTAAGACACAAAATAGGCTGGTGTCTAAGGGGTTAAAAAAAGAGGGCAGACACAGTGTATAGCGGTTTATAGATGTGGTCAATAAAAAGGGGGGAAAAGATGCAGTGGTACCCAAAAACTAACAACCTAAGTAAAGGGTAGGTGGCACATACTACCGGCTGGATTAGCGCCCTTTAAGTAAGCCATTCTTAGTTGATAAGCCTACTGCAAAAATCCCCTTAAAAATCTTGTCCGTACTGTTCAGCCTGATCTAGATTGCTGCTCGTTAGTTTCTCTCTGTCTCTGCTTTGGGGTTTCGGCAGATCGTTAGTACTGTCTTTTTTGTCTTTTGGCCTTGTGTATTCCAATATTATCTTGTACGCCTTTTGGTCACACATTGCAAACTCCGCATTCCTAGAGGGTTCCTCGTGAATTGTGTTCTCTCGTGAGTCACGCCTCAGTTCCTTGTATTGTCGAGCCATTATAAAAAGTCACTCATTTGTCACTCTATGAAAGAAAGAAGTATTCACCGCTGTGTACATTTGCATGATGCTGGCAGTGCGTGTGGGCCAGATGTTGTGTGCTTCCAGCCTATATGATTAAGCCTTCAGCATATGGTATACTTGTTATACCAACCGTGCTCACATTATATACCTGCCTGTATAAATACATCTTGCAATTTTCCACATTTGCCAGCACATATGTACTTAGTACTTTTCTCTTGGAATAGTAGTCGTGACATAGGTTTGCCTTATGCAAAGCTTCAAAGCTGCTGAAAGCTAAGTAATTCTCGGAAAATAATGTAAGAATGTGCTCTTAAAATGAAATGTGCCCTTCCCACATACTGTTTGCTATTCAGCCTGCCTCCCGATTGTTTTAGAACCTTTAATACGTCCAGTGCGTGCGTGCTGTTTTATGCCTTTTTATACTTCACAAAGAATCTCCGCCATTGTTATGTCATAATAACAAGGGCATAAAGTCTGATGGGAATGAGGCCTCTGAGATATATATATATATATATATATATATGTATATATATATTAGTGATGAGCGAGCATACTCGCTAAGGGCAATTGCTTGAGCGAGCATTGCCTTTAGCGAGTACCTGCCCGCTCGAGAGAAAAGATTTGGGTGCCGGCAGCGGGCAGGGAGCTGCAGAGGAGAGCGGGGAGGAATGGAGGGGAGATCTCTCTCTCCCTCTCTTCCCCCCGCTCCCTCCTGCTGACTGCGGCAACTCACCGCTCCCCCGCACCGGCACCCGAACCTTTTCTCTCGAGCGGGCAGGTACTCGCTAAGGGCAATGCTCGCTCGAGCAATTGCTCTTAGCGAATATGCTCGCTCATCTCTAATATATATATATATATTTTCCATTGAATTGAATTTATTTTGGGATAAAAATTATTTTTGTAATAGTTTTTTATTAAAAATGTTGAACTTTTTGGCTTCTGAAGACCCCAGATATTCCAATACATTGCAGGCTGCAGAATACCGCTAGCAAGTCCGTCAGACTGGGTGTCTGCCGGCTCGGTGTCCAGACTCTCTCCTTTCCTGGATGATCTCCTAAGCTGATTTATGACCAAATCTTCAGCATTCATTGCGCTCTCACTCATAGGCCGGTTTTACATACTCCCAGCTGGAGGTTCCGCCACAGACGCGGCTGCAAAATACTGGAAGAAAAAGTGCTGCATGCAGCGTTATTTCTTCCACCCAAAAGCCAGTTAGCTGGGCGAAAAGCGGGTGGACCCTGTTATAGTTAATGAGGTCCACCCAGCGCTGTTTAGTTTAGTTCAGAGACTAAGCCATTCGGCAGTGGGGATTCTACTTACCTGCTTCCCGAATGAAGCAGGATAGGGGAATCCCCAGCGCAGATGTGAAACCACCCATAGCTGCTTTAGGTTTTTTCCTGTTGGATCATAACAGTGACTTCAACTTAGTTTTAAGTCCTTCTCCTTTCTCATCATAGGTTCAGACTGCTCTGCTGTCCCGCTCCATGTTTTTATACTAGCGGTGTCAAAGTCATTTTCACTGATGGCCACATCAGCTCTTTGGTTGCCTTTAAAGGGCATTTTAAGACTGTATTTTAAAGGGTATATTAAAAGGGAGGAGAACAGATGGACCAGAGAAAGGGTGTAGCCCAGAAAAATTGGGGCACAAGTCCCCCAACACAGGCACTTGACAAACTGCCAGGTAGTTAGAGGAAATTATGGGAGTTCGCTAATTCTGGTGAAAGGAAGGAAAAAACTTCTTTGTGAGCGGTGAACATGGCACAACCTTCAAAGATAACTGTAATATATGTTTTGTCAAAAGAGATCTTAGTTTATAGATAAGAGCCAGCTTGTAAGCGTGTTGCGAGTTATATGAACCTCTTCCTCAGTACTCGCTGGGTAAACACGTCCATGGCATATTTTACAGAATGCTGAAAGAACTTTCTCTAAGTTATCCTGCCAAGGTCAAAACTGCAAAAACAGAGTTTTTGAAGAGAGGGCTGTGTATGAAGCCAATCTTGGCATATGTCCACTCCGGGTGTAAATGTTGCGGATTTACAGCATTTACACTGCAAGAGGTGTGGATGAGAATTAGCATATCTCATCCACATGGGGCAGAAAATTCTGAGCAAAATCCACAGTGGAATTGACATTTTCAATCTGTAGTATGCCGGTTCTTTGTTGTGGATTTCAGTCTTCGCAACGCAAAAGATGAAATCCATGACAAATTTGCATAGGAATGTGGTGCAAATATTGCAACTACAGGTTTGCTGTGTATGCGCCACAAATTCCGACGCAAATCCTGCACAAAATACTGGTCAGAAAAGTGGTGTATGCAGCCCTTTTACATCTGGTAAGATGCCAGATAGTTGAGTGGAAACCAAATGGAACCCATTATAGTCAGTGAGGTCTGTTCGGTGCTGCTCGGTTCCGTCATAATCCATTTGGCCAGGGGATTCCCTTTTCCTGTTCCTGAACCCCCCGACGCAGATGTGAAAGTCGTCTTAGTGACACAAAAAACACTTAACCTACTCAGCGGCAGCATTAAGCATCTTTGTATCAAACCATGAAATGATAAGTTTGCAATTATGTAGTTACTTAATGCAAAGATACGTTGTAATATAATGTTACTTGTATAAACATTGTTATAAGACCATGCAATGAGGCGCTCTTCAATATGTGATGTTTTCGGGTTTCATGCATTACATCTTAAGGGCGAGCACCCACTGGCGTTTTTTTACCTGCGTTTTGCGTTTTGCGTTTTTCCTGCACAAGCATAGAGATAACATGTGTTCCTGTCCACTGGCGTTTTTTTTGCGTTGCGTTTGCGTTTTTAACATAGGAACTGTCAGTTGCATATGTGTCCCTATTTTTCTCCTAATGCACCCATGAATGTCAATGGAAATTAACGGAAAACGCCGCGAAAACGCCGCGAAAAACGCCGCGAAAAACGCGCGGAAAAAAACGCGGGAAACGCGGCGAAAACGCTGCGTTTTTTTCCCGCGGAGAACGCAAACGCCAGTGGGTGCTCGCCCTAAGGCAAAAGATGTGATTTGGGGCATAGAGAAATGAAGGAGGGCCCAGTAGTGGGTGTGTACTCTTGGTCAGCCAGGCTTCCACAGCATTCCATGGGAAAGGTATTGTTCTATACTGTTCCCAGCAGCTAATGAAGACTCTCATAGTAACATAGTATGTTCGGCCAAAAAAAGACATATGTCCATCCAGTTCAGCCTATAACGCCCCAGTGCTGATCCAGGGAAAGGCAAAAGACAGCTGATGAAGTAGAAACTAATTTTCCTCATTAAAAAGAAAGAATTCCTTCCTGACTCCAATCTAGCAATCAGAATAGTCCGATGGATCAACAATAGAGATGAGCGAGCACCAAAATGCTCGGGTGCTCGTTACTCGGCACGAAATTTTCGCAATGCTCGAGGGTTCGTTTCGAGTAACGAACCCCATTGAAGTCAATGGGCGACCCGAGCATTTTTGTATTTCGCCGATGCTCGCTAAGGTTTCCTTGTGTGAAAATCGGGGCAATTCAAGAAAGTGATGGGAACGACACAGCAACGGATAGGGCAGGCGAGGGGCTACATGGTGGGCTGCATCTCAAGTTCACAGGTCCCACTATTAAGCCACAATAGCGGCAAGAGTGCCCCCCCCCCGCACTGTCAGCGTAAAGATCGTTCTCCTCTGGCACAGCTGTAACAGCTGTAGCAGAGAAGAACGATGTTAGCCCATTGAATTCAATGCAACCAGCAATACAGCAGGTTCCACTGAATGCAATGGGCTGCCAACGATCGCAGGATGAATGGTCGGGAAGGGGTTAAATATATAACCCCTTCCCTGCAATTCATCCAGAAATGTGATACACTAAAAATATATACCGGCGTATAAGGCGACGGGGCGTATAAGACGACCCCCCAACTGTCACCTTATACGCCGGCAATACAGTGGAGCAAAGAATAAAAAGCATTACTTACTTCTTCAGACGATCTGCGCCGCTCCTGCAGACTGTCACTCCTTCCTGGTCCACGGACTAAAGCTTTCTCTATGAAAGGCTTGAAATCCCCGCCTCCAGAAACACAGCCAATCACAGCAATTCAATGACATCACTGTCATTGGCTGTGATTGGCTGAAGGCACGTGTGTTTCTGGAGGCGTGGATTTAAAGCCTTTCGTAGAGAAAGCAATGCTCTGCCGGGAACCAGGAGGGAGCGACAGCCTGCAGGAGCGGTGCAGAACACCAGGAGGGAGTGACAGTCTACAGGAGCGGCGCAGATCGTCTGAAGAAGTGAGTAATGCTTTTTATTCTTTGCTCCACTGTATTGCCGGCGTATAAGGTGACAGTTGGGGGGTCGTCTTATACGCCCCGTCGCCTTATACGCCGGTATATATTTTTAGTGTATCACATTTCTGGATGAATTGCAGGGAAGGGGTTATATATTTAACCCCTTCCCGACCATTCATCCTGCGATCGCCGGCAGCCCATTGCATTCAGTGGAACCTGCTGTATTGCTGGTTCCATTGAATTCAATGGGCAAACATCGTTCTTCTCTGCTACAGCTGTTACAGCTGTGGCAGAAAAGAAGGATTTGTCTTCTATATGTTCTCAATGGGGTCGGCGCTGCTGCCGCTGGCCCCACTGAGCTCATATAGAGACGATTTATGGCCTTTAGAAGGACCGTTGGGGTTCTTGAAGCCTACAATACTCCTAACACTCTCCCTATAGCAGCTCCAACACGATACCACTTTCCCTGAACTAATGTCAGAATACATCCGTAGCGAGCCGCGGGAAGGGCAGATTTCAATACTCGGGTGACACCTTATCTCCCCAGCCACTCACAGCAGGGGGGTGGTATAGGGCTTAAACGTTGCAGGGGGAAGTTGTAATGCCTTCCCTGTCTTTCAATTGGCCAGAAAAGCGCGCTAACGTCTCAGAGAGGAAAGTGAAAGTAACCCGAACACCGCGTGGTGCTCGTTAAGAGTAACGAGCATCCCGAACACCCTAATATTCGCACGAATATCAAGCTCGGACGAGTACGTTCGCTCATCTCTAATCAACAACCTTTCTGAAGTAATCAGTGATATAACATGTTATATTGTAACGCTCAAGAAAAGGCATCCAGACCCCTCTTATACTCTTTTAATTGAGTTCACAATCACCACATCCTCAGGCAGAGAATTCCATAGTCTCACTGCTCTTACCGTAAAGAACCCTCTTCTATGTTGGTAATGAAACCTTTTTTCCTCTAGGCGTAGAGGGCGCCCCTTTGTTACAGTCACAGTCCTGGGTATAAATAGATGTTGAGAGAGATCTCTATATTGTCCCCTGATATATTTATAGTTATTAGGTCGCCCCTCAGCCGTCTTTTTTTCTAAACTAAACAATCCCCATTTTTGATGACCTCTCTGGTTATAGTAGTAAAATAAAAAAATAAATACATCTTGTTATGTGTATAGCGCCAACATATTCCACAGTGCTTTCAAGTAATTTTTTATTTACTACCCCCCCACCAAGCTGGGTACTTCATTTTACCAAAATCAGACCTGAGTCAACCTTGAGCCGGCTACCTGAACCATATGGGGATTGAACTTGCAACCTTCAGGTCATGAGCAAGAGCTTAGGACTGCATTTCTGCCGCATTAGCAATCTGTGCCACATGGGGCTCTACGCCCATTCCATTTATTACTTTAGTTGCCCACCTTTGTACCCGCTCTGATATGTCCTTCTTGAGTACCGACGCCCAAAACTGTCCACAATATTCTATGTGTGGTCTGACCAGTGACTTGTGAAGATTATTTGATGTGCCATGTTCCGGTCATACTAGCTGCCATTATGAAAGAAGGATTGTGATAGGTAATGGTTAGGCAATTCTATTTTGTATACTGCCCAGAAAAAAAGGTGGCATTGAAAATGTCAGCGCCAAGCATTACTGGACCGAAATGAAGAGATATTCTGGAAGTGATTTCTAGGTAGAACATGGCTTTTACTTCTAAAGTAACTCATTTCGTTGCTCCTATTTTCTCTTCTTAAGGTTTCCAACAACAAAACATTCCACATATCAACAGGAAGGCCTTTGTATTGCAGGAAAGGCTTTCCTGGTTGAATAGAGGGCACGGTGCAGCATATTTTCATCATGCACTCTGTGAAAGTGATTTACAGGTTTAGGGCTGAGCCACAATAACTACTGTTACTGTCTCTACTAGAAACATCTGTGAATGGGATTTCTGTGCCAATCTGTGTAACGCTGAGTTTATAATAAAAGCCTGAGGATATACTTGCCTTGTATGCCGCGCATTTCCATTTAGACATTCTATTTTCTGTTCTGTTACCATTTCTTAGGTTTACGTGTTCCAACTTTTCTGTTTCATACTCTAGATTTCTGTCTCCTTACAGAATGGGATTACCCATTAGATGTAAAAAATGCAAGATTCTTTGAAATTAGTTGAACCGGAGCCAAACCGGTCGTCTTCTGTGCATTGGAATATCTCCATACAATTAGATTAGAAAGTTTCTTTATTATAACACTTATAGTACTAGAAGCAGTTGGGCCCCCCTTTGCACGGGCATATTTGCAGCACAATACACAGAGAATAGAACCCATTGATTGTGCATTTCCGTTGCCCCCCCAAAAAACGCAACATGCTCTCTTTTTCATTTGCGCACCCAAAATCCCCATAGAAGTCAATGGTGATGCACAATTGGACATTCCCTGTATGCAGATTAGATGTGTAACCCGCAGTGTAGGAAAAAAATTGCGGCATGTCTTATCTTTGGGCATTCCCTCGGAACGCCTCACAACGCACCGCCCGTTGTTTTTAATGGGGACAGCATGGTGGGCAAGGTGCACATGAGCGTGATGTGAGGTTTCCCCATTGAAAACAATGGGGACCACTCCACGATCCGGAAGATCATTGCTTACCCGAAGTGATGCGAAATGTTTTTGATAAAAAAAAACGCCTCGCATCCACGGATAAATTGCATGTTTATGAGCGCAAAAACTGGATATCGCACTTTGCCATGTGAAATTAGCCTTAGTGTGAATCCACACTAGAGAAATCGAGCAATCTGAGTGACTTCAAAGTTGGCATAGAGGCATCACCATCAGTATTAGACTAGCCGAGGACAGTATTTGAAAAACTATCAATCATGTGGGGTTTTCTAATTCAAAAGGGGTTAATAGTATACTGAGGATGGTGTGATGAAGGAAAAACATCCAACAAAAGGGGATCGTGTGGACATAAACGACTAGTCCAAGAAAGGGGTCAGAGGAGGGTATCAAGAATTGATTTGATGAACAGGTGCTGCACAGGACACACTAATGTGTCTGAACACACAAGTCATCATTCCTTAGCACGGATGGGCTATAACAGCAGATGACCAATTTGAGTACCATTGCTGTCTAAGGGAAACAGAAAAGCAAGACTCCAATGGGCAAGAGAGTGCAAAAATTGGACCACTAAGGAGTGGAAAACTTGCCTGGTCAGATGTATTTAGAGTTCTCTTGCACCACGCTAATGAGTTGGTCAAAATTTGGCACAAGCAGCATGAATCGATGAACCCTTCCTGTCAGCTGTTCACAATATGTCAGGATCTCTATTTTATTTGTGGCGATTCTAAGAATCTATCCTGTCCGCATGGGCCAATATTCCGGCATGATTTCAACGCCTACTGGAAGCTATGCCATGATGAATTGCGGCAGTTCTGAAGGCCAATGCTCTGCTAGATGGGTGTTTCTAGTAAAGTGGCCATTCAGTGTATGAAGACTTTAGAGAGTACTATGTTCCACAAAACTGGATTGGCTAAATATAAAGAATGTTTTGGAGCCTAGAAGATGTAGGTGTCTATAAATGGAGAACAATTCTTCTCTATGTTCACAAGCAAACTAATTACATTGGTAAAGAACTTAAAGGGGTTAACAGGTTACTGGATAACTTTTTAATTATAGGTGCAAATGTGTTCAAATAACGAAAGCAGTGGTAATTGCTCGTCCTCGGCCCCTGCTGCAGCCCCGTGGTCCTCCTGGTCTTTGTTTTGGTATAGCTACCAGCTGACTGCTGCAGCAAATCAGAGGTTGTAACAGTGAGATGCTGTTGCCCTGGCACCATGACTCCCAGCACCTGATTGGTGAATAGCTCCTGACCGCTGTGGTTGGCTGCACTGGTCAAGTGGTAGCCATTGCATAACAATGACCAGGATGACTGTAGGGCTGCAGCACTGGATGACCCGGGCCAAGGATGGGTAAGTACCCCTGCTTTTGTTGGTGACTCACACCAAAACAGAGGGTTAAGTTATGAGAACACCAACCCCCTACCCAGGTCCACTCATAAACTGGTAGTGGAGGGTCAATACCACATCAGAAGGGTCATCTAGAAGAATGCATATTTAATTATAAAAACATACAGATCTGCCTAAAGAAGAAGGCTTCACTGGACATCAGTAACACCTTGTAGTCTTCACCACCGGTATCTACATGTTTTTATGTTTTTTGGTATATCTGTCAAAATCATTTAGACTTATGGGTACGACAAAGCAGACTCCCATTAGGATGTGACGAGGTAACCGTGAATGTTCCATACCTATGAGATTCGATTTGAAGGCTCTACTGGCCCAAGGTGTAGTGTTGAACCCCATAGTTGTGCGAGTTCCCCTGTGACATTGGGTGAGTTTATTGTTTTTTGATTAGTTACCATAATTAAGGCTGCATCGTGGGTTCCACTTTCCTGCTCCGTTCGGGGAGAAGGTAAGGGGAATCCCCTGGCCGAATGGGTCCGTCTTATGATGGAACCAAATAGACTCCATTGACTATAATGAGATCTGTTCAGTTACCACTCAGCTGCCCGGCATTCTGCTGGAAGTAAAGGCGGTGCGTGCAGCGCTAGTTCTTCCGATATTTTGTGCCGGATCTACGGCGGAGGTTCCAGGGCAGATGTGACCCTGAGCTACCTTTACCTATTGCTTCCATCTTGGAGTGCAGTCTCTTTTTGATCTTTGGCCTTAAGTATAGGGCCCTGACCAATTACCAAGACAGACCTGATGACCTATAAATAAAAGGAACTACTGCCGCAGTTCCGGTAACTTCCCATGCAGGCATCACCCTACAATGTTACTACGGCCATTGGATCATGTCGTAATAGAGCTGTTCAGCTTGTGGTTTTTTGCTGTTTCAGAAAAGGGAAGACGTGTAAATTTGCTCTTTTGTGTGTTAGGGGGCAAAGAACATCCAAACCCGCAGCAGCAGAAGTTAATCAGGTCCTTTTTATGATGTCAGATGGATCGATAATCTTCTCCTGTTTATGCCCCTAGTCAACAACGTTATTGACTTTCAAGTAATGTACTGCAGATTCATAAACAGCGCCGTCACAATGTAAGGCTATCCATCTGACCTTTACAGTAAAGTAGGTAATAACCACCGCCGGGACGCCGACGCTCGTTCCTGCTCATATAGTAATAGCGCTCTAACACCGATTACGGAATAGGATTCTTACGTTCAGTTCAAATTCATATAAACTGCTCTGTACGGTATTTATCATGGTTGTGCCGCTATATGCTGCAAATGGTATGCAAAGCCTTAGGCCGACTTCACACGGGCGAATCTGTGTGCGCAATATGCAGCAAATAGAACCTATTGCTTTCAATAAGTTCATTCACGTTTCCATATTTTGCGCGTACATTTCAGCCACGCCAAAAAAAAAATAAAATAGGACATGTTCTATTTTTTGGCATATTTGAGCAGTAAAGGTTAGAAGTTAATGGGGGTTGCGCAAATGCACGCATAATGCATAAAGAAATGCGTAAAAAACTGCGTCATTGCGCAGTAGGAAAAAAACACATGTGGAGCTTGTTAGCTATTTCAATTAGTGTATATTTGTTCACCATGCACGAATAATAATGCTTTACGGCAAAAAAGGTACAGTGAAATATGCCGATGCGCACGCAACAAAGCATCGTTCATTGTGCAGAAACGCAGCACTTAGATGCGTGCAAACGTGCTGGCGTCCGTGTGAGGCTGGACTTAGGGTAAATGAGTAAGCAGATACGTGAAAAACAGCTCTATTCCGCAAAAAAAAGAACACATCATGAGTCTCAATAGCTATTTAAATGGGGGTGTGGTTGTGTCCCGTGCGCGAAAAAACAGTACAGTAAAATATGCCGAAACACATGCAAAAAAAAAGTCGTATACGCCCGTGTGAAGCCGCCCTTGGGCGAATATGCACGGCCGTATTTACATGCGTATTTGTTTTTAATGGGTTAATCCACAAGCGCTTATTTTGCATGCACAATTCCTTCATTGCAAAAAATACGTGGCATCGTCTATTTTCCTGCACGTTTACGCAGGGATATAGAACATATGGAAGTAATTACACTAATTAGCCATTTAAATGGCTGGGACCCCGGTTGCGTGTTTGTTTGTGTGCGCAAATGTGCACGATTGGCGTGCACAAAAAGTACTCTAAAAATGCAGTTGCACATGCAATATGCAACACGCATTGTATATAAATGCACCGCAAAAACACATCACCCCCTGTGAATAAATGGCGTGACCCAGAGGCCATCTTTTCTTTTCTAACGTGCAGTATTGTATATGGTAACAAAAAGAAATTGCAATTAGAAGCAAAAGAAAAAGAGCCGCTCGTTCTGTGCTTTGTTACTTTCTCATCCATGTAAGTGTAGGTCTTGAGCAGCACGCCGGTCTCCAGCAGAGGGCCACAGCTGGCAGCACCAACCCACATGCTTATCAATCACTTGTACTGCTGCACAACCTGCTTACAATATAGTAACATAGTAGGTAAGGCTGAAACAAGACATCCACTTCAGCCTATTAACCGCCAGTGTTGATCCAGAGGAAGGCAAAAAAAAAAATTGCAGATCACTTTGGGTAAAGCAAACGATACGAATCCATAATATGTGAACCTTTCTTGTCTCTACATATACAATATAATATTATTGGTGGAACGCGGATGCAAATGTCACTGCAAGACATCATCCATGAAAGAGCCCAAATGCTGATCCTCCTACAACACCATCCATAGGAAATTCTGCATAATCAATCATGTAAAGGCCGGTTTATCATCTGAGTGTAATGGAGGTTACTTCGCAGATCTGTCCAAAATCATCGGAGCGGAAACCGAACGGACCCCATTATAGTCAATGGGGTCTGTTCAGCACTTTTCGGTTCGGCAGTGAACGGAGCAGGAAGTCGGAACCCCGGGCGCAGATGTGAAATTCACAGTTGTAGTCAGGTGTCTTTTTTAATTGCACTCTTGCATCATGTGTTATAATTACAGAACTAGAGAATCTATTACCAAAGAGTCTCCATTAGGTCTCATGCACACGTATGTATTACTGGTGTGTTGTATAGATCTGGCACCCAGAGGCATCGCACAGAATTTTGGCCCAGTGCCCCTGATCTCTGGGTATTTGCCACTTTCAACTGCTGATTTAACTGAATACTATGGGAGCAGCAATGTGTCAGCTCCTTACTGCACTCTTCTCTCTCATAGGCTACAGGTCACTTTAGGTCTGCAGTCTATGAGACAGGACTGCTATGCAGGTCAGTACAATGATGACCCTACCAAGAGGCTGAGCAGCAACATTTGTGTTGGAGGTATCAGCTTTTTTATACTGTGGCTCTATTCCTATGATAAGGGGAGCACTACTAGTGTGTGGGATAAAAAGGGGGGCATTACTACTGCAAGGGGCACTAAGGAACCATTATTATTGTGTGGTGCATCATTACTGTATAGTCTATTTACTGTGTGGCGCATTATTACTGTGTGGGGCTCAATTACTAATGGGGGAAGCAAACTCTACAGAGACAAATTGTGGCTGGGAGAAAATATCATAGCGATCTAGGCAGGATGGAGAATAAAATGGAAACTGAATGACTCGATTCACAGAAGGCATCATCTATGAGTTACTGGATTTAATTGTACTGTGTTGATTGCACAGAACACCTGTATAGAACTGGTCTGTAATGAAAGATGAGAGGAAAATAGAGGGAGCGGAGCATGTACTTGAGAGTTTCAAAGTCTATAAACCGATGTTTTGGTTTGGGAATTGTATTTATTTTCTCCTCCCTTATTCTATAGATGGGAGTGAGATTGCTTAATTCCTGATGAGCCTGAGAGGGTGCAGCCAGTCCACAAAACATCACACCTTCCTAGGAGGACGTGCAAATCCATAGACTAAATGTAGGAAAAAAGTGGTTGTAGGTGCAATCGCTTTTCTTAAAGAGGCATGAGACGTATTTCTAAACTCGACTCCTCTGTTTTTATTAAAAATAAGTCCAGCATACAATAATGTGTTTCGAGGCCATCCCGCCCCTTCCTCAGTGCTCCACTACTCTGTAAAGAGAACACACCAGTGCTGGCTGTGTGTCCCAAGCTAAAATACTGAAGAAGGGGCGCAAAGGCTCCGAAACGCGTCTATTGTATGTTTGATTTATTCTTAATAAATGTCGAGCTCAGAAATACGCCCTGTGCCTCTACAACCACTTTCTCCTACACTTATTCTATAGAACTGGTATGTGACTATAGTATGGTCCCTGTATTGTAGTCTCGTTAGGAGTTGAATGTGGCCTTGGACATATTGTGTACTCCTTGTATAGTGGTTTTATTTGGTAAGTGCATGGCTGTATTATTCTGAGACATTATTTGGGAGGTGGGGGTGGGCAGGCAGGGCTGATGCACTATAGGTTCCAGGCCCCACTATTGTTATAAAGTAACTTCCAGGGACCATGTACTGATGAGGACGTGTATCTAATCATATCAAGTGTTCTAAAAGTTCTTTTATAGCTATGCTGTCCGCAGTACAGAAGAAAGAAGACTCGTACAGTTACACAGGGTCGCCGGCCGCGGGCATGGGTGCATTTGGTGCGGGATTTGCCATACGGAATCCGTGCGTGCCCGTGTGCATTCGGCCTTATGCAGAATTAATGAAAAAATTATTTGGTACGTTTCATGATATGCCGCATAGCTTCTATGGTAGTATACATTGTCCTAGGAAGGCATCATACAAGGGTGCCACCAACTCATGGACTACCATACAGGGGTGTGTGCATGAGACCCTAAGCTAAAGGAGAACATGCTGCGGCATTGTCCTTTTTGGTTTGAATTTGGGAGTGCTGTCCATATTTCGTACATCTCATCAAGATAGAAATAGGGTAGAAGTAGATGCAAAGTCCAGGAGTGGTCAACCAGAATGAAGTCCTTTATATGTATTTGTATGTAGAAGTCACTGTGATCGAAAATAATTGATTTTAATGTAACTTTTCCTCCTCTTTAATCACTACAGCTTGTCATTATGAAACATTCACAAGTTCCTCTTTCTCTAGTAGTATTGTGATGCGTACACATTTTTCAGGCCTGTTTGAAGCTCCCACGTGCCTGAAGAATTCGTAGTTAACACTGTCATATTTCAACCGCAGCTTTGTGTACAACGACTGCAATTATATCGTATGTGGTGAGCATTCGGGAAGAAATATAGTGGCATAAACAACACAAACACACACATATATATACCGTAGACCAGTGATGGCGAACCTTTTAGAGACCGAATGCCCAAACTGCAACCCAAAACCCACTTATTTATAGCAAAGTGCCAACATGTCAGGGGCGGGGCTTATCACAACGTATGATTTTTACCTCCGTCATTATAAAAAGGACAGGGCTGCTTCAAAATAGGGAGGAACGCCGTGTGCTTGTTTCCCTACTGGAGCACCATTGGTGCAGATTTTGATTGGAAATCAGCTGCATACCCACAACTGATTTCATACCATGCGGTGCTGCCCCTCACTTCCTCCGAAGGCTTCCCACTGTCTGTGCTCCCGGTTCCCAGTGGCCTGTAGTGGCCTCATCAGACCAGCAGTGTCACATCTGACTAGACCGCTGGGAACCGGAATTCGGGGGCGCTGACTGCAGGAAGCCTTCGGAGCAGGAGAGGGGAGCGCCACATAGTATGACATCAGTTGCGGGTATGTCGTTCATTTCCAGTCAAAATTTGCAACAATGGTACAGATTTTGACAGTTTTTTGGATGCAGAAATGCTGCAGAATTTGCTACGGAAAGTTTCACTGCAGACATTCCACAGCATTTCTGCCACATGTAAACATATCCTAAGTCAGCTATAGGTATGCTGGCATGTGGAAAGTGGCCTCACTAGTAATAGTGTTCTCTATATAGGCCCCAGTAGTAATAGTGTCACCCACAGTGGCCTCACTAGTAATAGTGTCACCCACAGTGGCCTCACTAGTAATAGTGACCCCCACAGCGACCTCAGTAATAATAGTGTCTCCCACAATGCCCTCCGTAGTAATAGTGACCCACACAGTAGATTCAGTAGTAATATTAACCGCACAGCAGCTCCATTAGCAATAGTGCCCCCCCCCCCTCCCCACCCTACAGTGGCCTCAGTAGTAATAGTATTCCCCACACTGGTCTCAGTAGTAATAGGTATGCTGGCATGTGGAAAGTGGCCTCACTAGTAATAGTGTTCTCTATATTGGCCCCAGTAGTAATAGTGTCACCCACAGTGGCCTCAGTAGTAAGTGTCCCCCACAGTGCCCTTAGTAGTAATACTGTCCCCTATATCAGACCCAATAGTATTAGTGACCCTCATAGTGGCCCTCAGTAATATTAGCACACCCCTATACCAGCCCCAGTAATAATAATTGCCCCCCACAGTAGTATTAGCTCTCCCCTATACCAGCCCCAGCAATAATAGTGACCCCCACAGTGGTCCAGTAGTAATAACACTCCCCCTATATCAGCCCCAGCAATAATATTAACGCCCACAGTGTTCCAATAGTATTAGCACTCTGCTAAGACCCACATACTAACCCTCCTTCTGGTCTTCACAGCGCCGCTGCTCCTCTCAGCACTGCTGTCAGTAGAAGTGTGTGCGGCGGCAGCAGTGCCTCCTCCCCTCTCCTCTCTTGTGGAACCAAAAAGGAGAGGTGAGGAAGATCCCAGATGCACACACTACTGTCAGTGTGTGTATCCGGCCGTGGCACTGCAGAGTGATTATCGGCCGGTGAGCTGCGGCATCCCAGCTGGTAATCACTGTAATGGTGACCAGACGTCCGACACAAGATCCCAAAGTGGGACTGTCCCGCCTAAATCGGGACGACTGATCACCTTACTGTTACTACTACGGCTGCTATTTGGGTCACTGTTAAGGCCCATTCACATTGTGTAGGCGCATTTCGGTCATGCAAATCATGCAATCAAAAATCACTTACGCCAACTTTTTTTAGCTGCTTCAGCATGGTTTGTGTGTGCGCATACACTGTGTATGTGCACATGCCCATAAGAACACAGACAGCCTCATTTTATCTCAGCCATATAAGAAATACCAACCAATCACAGCACAGCTTTCACTTTACCTCAGCCGTATAAGAAATTGCAACCAATCACAGCGCAGCTTTCATTTTACCTCAGCTGTATAAGAATTGAAAGCTGCACTGTGATTGGTTGCTACTAGCAACAAAAATTACAGGGTAAGTCAGCGAGTTTTCGATTTTTAATTAAGTCAGTATCTGTCGCCGGGTGCTGGACAACGCTCATGCGAGATTTCACTCAAATCGGACAGAACTGTGGGTTTGTATAGACACAAACAAACAGATTTAGAGTTTTATATATGAGATATGTAGAAATGGTTTTTACTGTAAGGCCCAATGTTCACGGGCGGACCGGATTTCGCCGGCGGGAGCCCACAGTGGAATAGGACCCTGCCCATGGCCAAGGCTACTGCGTTACCTGTCCGGGTCTTCTGCGTCCTGTCTGGGCCTTCTCTTTTCTAGTCCGCATTATGACACATAAATAAATTGCGGCATGTCCTATTTTAGGCGTTCCATAGCATCGCCCATTGTTTTCAATAGGAGTGGAACAGCATCGCATGGTGTATAATTAGCCTTAGGCTTCATTCACACGAGCGCATGAACGGTGACATTTTTACGCCCGACCAATATATGCGACCATCTGACGCATTGGTTTCCAATGCGTCCGCTAACATGGGCAAATATTCGGCGTGTAAATACGTTGAACCGTTCTGGTTCTGGAACTATCTTTTGCCAGATATACGGCACCGGCTCCCATAGACTCCTATGGGAGCTAGCCAAAGAAAGAAAGGGGGATGCGTTTTAGCAGCGTCCAACACAGGGAAAAGCTTTCAGGTGCCTCTATTAAACGGCGTGGACGTGAAAGCGTGAAAACGCCTTCGCTCATGTGAAAGAGCCCTAAGGCTGCACAGGCGTTCAAATCACAGTGCGGATGTGTCCTGCGCCAATGTGAACGGACCCGGCAGCGCAAAAAAGTACAGTAAACGGTCTGCTATGCCCGAAAAAGCACGTCTAGTGCTCCCTTCACAGTCATATCACCCTCCTGCCTGCTGATATTCGCAGGCGCTCATCAGCAGGAGCCCTTAGAAGGCAGATTGTTGAGGTCAGTGTCTTCGTGTTGACTTGAAGACATTTAATTCTGAATATGCTGCATTCTGTTAAAAGTATCCCAAAAACTAAAATCTATAAACGAATCTCTATTGGATTAGACATTTTTTACTAATCAAAGTCCACGTGCTGCAGAGAGGGTTAAAGAGCTCGTTACACAAAGCAGATTATTGATATTGCTCTGCAGCTGTAGGGTGGGGTGACGGAGTCCTCAGCATGTTCTTACATGTCTTCTGTAGACTGTGAAAGGCACAGCAGCTTGGAAAGTAAGGTGAGTTCTAGCAGATGGCGCCCTTCACACAGACGGATTTACATGCATTTCCGTGCACGCAAAATTTGCGCACAATACGCAGTGAATAGAACCCACTGATTTTAATGGGTTCTTTCATATACGAATTTTGGTTGTATAAAAAATAGGCAACAAGCTCTAATTTCCTGTGCATTTGTGCACCAAAATTCCCCCTAGAAGTCAATGGGGGTGTGCAAATGCACACAAAATACGTCGGAGATGCGTGATACGCTGTGTTATTGTGCAGCAAAAAAGAATGCATTTGGATCTCGGTTCATAAACAAGCAAAGGATACACCTATGAGCAGGCAAATACACATGCGCTCATGTGAAGCCGGCCTTAGGAAAGCCGATTGAGAGTGGACACTCACTAGCGATATTTTCTTTCTTGCGCTGCGAGAGAATGAGAAAACTCTCGACTCACAGCGAAGAAAGGTGCCGGTATAGAACCGGCATATCGCTAGTGCTTTCAATGGGGCCAGCGGCAGCAGCGCTAGCCCCATTGAAAGCATAGGGAGAATGCCGCGGACTTCTGCTACAGCTGTGACAGCTGTGACAGAGGATTCTTTCATCCCCGCGGTCCCCACGGGGATGAAGGAAACTCCTGTCACAGCTGTGGCAGAAGTCCGCGGCATTCTCCATCTCTTTTCAATGGGGCTAGCACTGCTGCCGCTGGCCCCATTGAGAAGACTGGCGATATGCTGGCGTGATGCCGATATCCCGACGTGATGCCGGCTTTTTTCTCGCACTGCGCTGCGAGACTTTACCTTTACTCTCGCAGCGCAGTGGAGAAAAAAATCGCCAGTGAGCATTCACCCTGATATAGTGCTGTAGTGATAATTAGCGCCGGTCAAGCGTTTCCAGAATTCGTCTCTGACTTCAGGCATACAGACAAAAATGACGAAACTGCTATCTTGGCACTTAATTATCACAAAGCGTCTATGATGTCTCGTTAATAAACTCGCCTCTCATTTTCTGTATTTAATGCTTCCATTGTGTGAAAGCTAGTGCAAAGTAACGTTGCATGAAGAGCAGCTGCGAATACGTCGCTTTTTATCTATTGTCTATATTTTTTTTGTGTTTCGTGAATGCGATTGAACCGGAACGCCACCATATTATTACACCGCCACATCATATAGTAATGAAGAAAAGACTAATAGACCTACATCAAAGAGTGCCTAACGCTCTAGACAACGAATGCCTCGTTCTCCCTCACTATAGAAGTAGTAGACCTACTACTACTACTAGAGTCCGATGCCAAACTCGGCGGCGGTTACCTTGATTGGCGGCGGTGTTTTGATTAAAAAAAACAGGAAATGTTTGGATCCTTGGGGGGGGGGGGCGGTTCTCGTTTTTGTGATTTTTGACTTTTCTTGAATAGCTTCCTTAAATTACACAAGTAACAAAACTGGTAGCTACAGAAACATATGCTTGATTGTATGTGTGGCATTTCCTGCCGGGGTTTGTCGATGTAGCAAGTTTGCAGACTTTAGAAGTCCTGTGAAACTTTTCTTACTACAGCCATATAGTGTAGGGGGCATGACTGTTAGGCCGCTTTCACACGGGCATCAACATCGCGCAATTTTTTCATGACAGCGCTACAAGTCGCATGTATGTGAAGCCGTGCTTTCCAATAGCTTCCTTCACATTAGCGATGTTTTGTAGGCTGCTACAGGGCAAGAAGAGAAAAATCGCAACATGCTGAATATAGCTGCAATTTGTGATGTTTTGTACACCATGTTTTCCTATGGAGCCTTCCTTTCTGTTGCATTGCATCACACAAAAACGTGGTTTTCTTGCTGTGTGGTGTAATCCTACTGTAAAATCACCTAAGAGGCACTGTCATATCCGACGAGCGTCTCCTCTTCAGCTCCGGCACTTGTCTTTAGTCTTCTGCCAGCCCTTCCTGGATTGGATGATCAAAATCCCCACCTCCAGGAAGGACTGGCTGTGATTGGCTGAGCCACGACACTCGAGAACCAATCAGAGCCAGCGCTCGATGAACCAATAACAGCCATTCAAACATTTAATAAATGGCTGGAATTGGTTCATCGAGCACTGGCTCTGGTTGGTTTAGCGCTGCTGAGCTCAGCCAATTAGAAGGCTGGGATTTTCTAATCCCTGACAACTGCCGGGTACCAGGAAGAATATGCAGTGGAGCTGAAAGCGGTTCTTAGGTGATGTATGTGTTTTTGTTTTTTGATGCAGTTAGGGCTTATTTTCGGGATAGGGCTTATATTTCAAGAACTTGCCCTCCCCTGAAAACCCTCGCACGTGGTTCTACAAAGTGGTTTGACATCGTAGCACCACATGCGACTTTGCAGGGATGTTGTGATGGATCGGGAAACATATCGAAAGATGTGCTTATGCATTTTGAATGATAGATCCAGCTATGAAATTCTACATATTTACCATATTATTTACCAATAAGTCCTGGGGGGCTATATGAGCTATATGAGTATAACATCTACTGTGTGAACATACACAATTATCTGCATGAGTGACACCAGGAGTAACCAAGTATCAATAATTATCTTTGTTATGATCCTGTAAATAAACTATATAGGATTTACTCCTAAATGGGCTCCTATTGATGTCACATGAAGTTATAGGTTAACCCTTTCCAATCTACTGTCTGACGTCTGCAGACATTATGATTTAAGTCTGTACAGCTCTGATGTTGGAAGACGTCCGTCGGGGTTCCCTTACTGTATATTGCCAGCCTCTCTGCTGTCGGAGCCTATCCAACGTGTCACCTCATGCAGTACTGGCTTTAGCCAGCAGATAGCACCATTGTATAACGGCAGAAAAAGAGTAAGCCCCCTAGGAAAAGCAGGATACAAAATGGATTGGAAAGGGTTAATGATATAAGTGTCTTGGGATATTATCTATCCAATCTATTATACTCGGTGTGGAGTAGGACATTGATAGCATTTGATATTAGTTGAGAGGTTAAATCAACAAATTGTATATTGCCCAATAGGCAAAAACTACAAAATCACCTCTAACATTTTTAATTAGTGTGTGACTACGGTCACATATAGCATTTATTACGCGGATACGCCATTTTTAATAAGTTATAATAAAAGTTACATTTTATAATTAGTGCTCCTTCGGTGACATTTCCCATTGCAAATATTGGGTTATATTTTCGTGAGAGTTTTGTGCATCTCGTAATGCCCAAAACGCACGCTATTTTCTCGCCCGTGTGAAGGCAGCCTTAGGGTGCATTCAGACGACCGTATATCGGTTCGGTTTTCACGCCGAGCCGATATACGGTGTCCTTGTCTGCAAGGGGGGAAGAGGATGGAAGAGCCGGGAGCAGGAACTGAGCTCCCGCCCCTCGCCACTATTTGCAATAGGAGGGATGGGGCGGAGCTAAGCGCTGGGCTGCTCCTGGCTCTTCCATCCTCCCCCCCTGCCCCCCGCAGACAAGGAGACTGTATATAAGCTCGGCGTGAAAAGCGAGCCGATATACGGTCGTCTAAATAAGCCCTTAGGCTAGTTATACACGAGCGATTGTAAATTTTGCCACGGCAAAATTGCGTCAGTCGCATCTTTGCTCCTACGATTTTTGATGCTTTCTTTTAGAATAATCTTGCATTTCATCGCTGCAATTTTTTTTTTTAAATCACGACAGTCAGTAGAACTTTCTAATGTTAAAATTGCATTGCAATGCAACTTTGTTGCGAAGTGATAAAAAGCAGGCTCCACAGGGAAACACGCCAGATACAAAATCTCGCATTGCAGAAAAAAAGAGCAAGCCGCTATTTTATTGTTCTCGCAACATCGCTAATGGGTCGGAAATAGAGATGAGCGAACGTACTCGGATAGGCACTACTCGTCCGAGTAATGTGCCTTATCCGAGTACCGCTGTACTCGTGCTCAAAGATTCGGGGCGCTCCGCTGCTGACAGGTGAGTCGCAGCGGGGAGCGGGGCAGAGCGGCCGGGAGAGAAGGAGAGAAAGATCTCCCCTCCGTTCCTCCCCGCTCTCCCCTGCAGCTCCCCGCTCCGCAGCGCGTCCCGAATCTTTCAGCACGAGTACAGCGGTACTCGGATAAGGCACATTACTCGGACGAGTAGTGCTTATCCGAGTACGTTCGCTCATCTCTAGTCGGAAACCATTGGTTTCATAAATCTGCTTTTTTGCACTCGCTTTGCATCGCACAATTTGATCGCCATGTGAAACCACCCTCATTGATCATCCATGCTAAGATACTTTTACTGCACGAGCTAACAGCAGAGTACACGCCAGCGGTCAGTGATTGTTGCATTTACTGATAGCACCAGTTTCCCACCCCAACAGCGTTTAGCGCATACCAGCGCGGTTGAATGTGCGTGCTTACGCCCCTCCCATAGACCTCTATGGGGCTCTTTGGTGCGCAAAAACGCACAAGATAGATCAGGTCCTTTTTTTTTGCGCAAAAGAAGTGAGAATGAACCCACTGGAATCAACGGGTTCTATTCTACGCGTTTTGCGGGTGGAATTTTCCCGCGCGCAAAAACACGCCGATCTGTTTAAGCCCTCAGCTCTGACTTCTCCTTAATGCAGCCGTACATGTTAGGGCAGCCGTGTGCAGTATAGACGGTGGTATATAGTGCGGAGGGTGGCTTTATAACTTTACATAACATGTTAGTACATCACATACGAGGCAGAAGAAATGTCTAGCAGACAAAATTACAACTTGCAGCAGCCGAGCCAAACTGTAATAGTTGATATTGTGCCAAGCAGCATGTTCATTTTCCAGTGCCATGACACTGCACATTCTAGAACTCACTCAACAATGGGCGGAGGGTCTCGGGATCCGTGGACGAGGCGCACGCCTGCTTCTTATCTCCTCAGCTCATCTGCTGGCTGCATATTTTCAGCGACAATGTGTATTGTTCGGTCACACGAGGCCTAGGACTGAGAAAACGAAAAACGTGTTTCCTGCTTTTAAGGCCCGATTCGCGCAGGTTCTTTTGCGCAACATTTTTTTTTGTACGCACAATCCGCAGAAAACAGAATCCATTGATTTAAATAGGTTCGTTCACAAGATCGGATTTACGATTGCATCACGCAAAAGGATTTGCGCAGGAAAAGAACACATCTGGCACTCGTTAAAGGATTTGGCCAATCTTAGCAGCTGGGAGCATCGGTGCGTGTTTTTTTTTTGCGCACGCAAAAAGTACAGTAAAAGATGTGCGCGCAAATACGCAACTTTCATTCTGAAAGAACACAGCACAAAAAAAACGTACGCAAGGATGCTTACGCTCGTGAGAAGCCGGCCTAAGGCTTGTGTCTTACGAACGTATTTGCGCAGCATTTTGCGTGCGCTATACGCAGTGAATAGAACCCGTAGATTTCAGAGGAGTCGTTCACGGACAGGTATTTTTCGCGTACATTTCGCTAGTGGAAAAATAAACGCAGGATGCCGCATTTTCCTGTGTATTTGCGCACAAAAATAGCACCTATTGAACTCATTTACCTAATTGCCTGTTCCAATGAATAGGAGCACGTTTATGTGGTTTTTTTGCGTGCACAAATGCACACAGCAAAAAACACATTTGCATACACACATTCAGCAAAAACGTAGTGCGTGTATATAAGCGTACGCTTGTGTAAATCCAACCTTCATACCAGCATATTTGCGCGCATATTAACACGTGAAATGTTTGCACACAGAATACGCAGAAAATAGAACCCATTGGTTTCAATGTGTGCGCTCACAAGTGCGTATTTGCGAGCACAGTTGCATTGCCCCCCCCAAAAAAAATATAGCATGCGCCAGATTTTTTTGCGCATTCGCACAGGAAAAAAAGATGCATCTGGCTCACATTAACCCTTTGCAATCCAATTTTGGATTCAGGGTTTCCTAGGGGGTTTTCTCTTCCTGCCAGTATACAAGGGCGCCATCTGCTGGCTAGAGCCAGTACTACGGTATGTGACATGCTGGAGAGGCCCCTGCAAACAGAGCGGCCAGTAATATACAATAAGAATACCCTGCTGGTCGTCTTCCAACATCGGAAGCTGTACAGCCTTCAATCAGATGTCAGACAGTGGATTGGAAAGGGTTAAGGGAGTTGGCCATTTCAATGGCTGCGAGTATAGGTGCGTATTTTTTGTGCACACACTTGTGCGCGACTTTTGTACGCAAAACGTACCGTATTTTATTCCGCAAACACACGAGCAAATAGGCTTATGCTCATGTGAAGCCGTCCTAACAGTTTTCAGATCTGGTTCTGTTTTATACGTCGCTCCGTTCGCTCCTCGCGCCAATCATTTAAGGCAAACTTTAGAAAACCTAGATTTGTTCGTGTAGAGAAACTGAATTTGCCGTAGCATTCCCTTATTAGAGTTTATTTACTGTAGATAACGCAATGGGAGTTGTGATAACTGACTCGGCTCTGCTACATTCGTGATAATGGCCTGTTTTTATCAGGACTCCTATGTACAGCAATGCCAAGTACACGGACTTCGTACAATACCGCAAGGTACATATTACCACCATTGCTTCTAGGCAGGAATATCGCACAACGGAGCATGCTGCCATTTTTTTCTCACAGTTTCATGCCTAATCCAGGGGCGTAACTATAGGGGATGCGGTTGCACCCGGACCCAGGAGCCTTAGGGGGCCCATGAAGCCTCCCTTATCCATATAGGGAGCCCAGGACTATGAACACAGCATTATAGTTTGGGGCCCTGTTACAGATTTTGCATGGGGGCCCAGGAGCTTCGAGTTACACCTCTGGCCTAATCATAAGTAAAAGAAACAAAGAAGGTACATAGGAGCGGACGCTTGTGAAAAGGCAAGAATCATGCAGGCATCACCCATAAGCCATGTGACATGTAGGATCGGCTCATCCACCATTGGCCTATAGCAGGCGACGAGCTATGGACTACAGCTCTATGCCTCTTCGATTTTTAATATCGCCATGTAACCTAAGCTAAATACGACTTTTAACCCCTTTGTGGCATGTGCCGTATATGTGCAGCGGATGTGAGCACAGACTGCATGGAGTAGGCTTCCGAGCTGAACCTATACCGTACATGATGGGTGCCAGCGTGGAAAGACTGCTGCAATGGCCGGGATCAAAGGTAACCATGATGCCTGGTGTTTGAGGCCGCCTTTACACGAACGCATGAGCGTATAGTTTTTGCAGATCAACTTTGCTTTTTTTGCATGCACATTCGTGTATTTTACTCTACTCTTTCCGTTCTCAAGGCATGTTTATTTGCGCGCTGCAAAAAAATACGCATCAGTTGAAATGGCTAATTCGTCTAATGAGTTCCAAATGTGCGCTTTTTGCCTGCGCAGACGGCGCTTGATAAACCAATCACAGCCATTCAGGGATGTCACTCACTGAATGGCTGTGAATGATCAAGCGCCGGTTGTGATTGGCTAGCGCTTGATCTAATTACAGTGATTACTTGCTGGAGGCGAGGGAATTCAAAGCCCCGTTGACAGCGGGAGGATTACAGAGCAGCCTGCCACACCGCCGGGAGACCATAGCTGGGGACACAGATGCCGGCTGTGAGGTGAGTATTGCTGTTTTTTTTTTTTACCTAATGTAACTAGGGCATATTTTCGGAGGGCTTATATTTCAAGCCCCCACCCCCCTGAAAATCAGGGTAGGGCTTATTTTTGGGGTAGATCTTATTTGTGGGGGAACACAGTAGTTCCTAGAGAAGCTGAATTACTAACAGGCAGTGGATTGCAGAGGAGCTGCACTTCAGCCTTAATTTTCAATGGTAGAACAAAGAAAATGAATGAAAGTATACACAGGCTATTAGATGAGCAGAAGTTGTCTGAAAAGTTAAGGATGCTTTAAATATGTTTGTGGTCACAGCAGCAATTAGAACAACGGGTTAGCTCGTTAAATCACCGTATCCAGATTTGCCGATTTTATTCATTAGTATAGGACAGTGCATAATAGAGCAGAAACAAATTATACACTGCAAGCTTCAATGATGCTCGGAGTAACCCCTACACTTGCTAGTTACTATGGTGATTTCCCAGACATAGAGGGCCAGGATGTTTCTAAGGTGAAAAAAACTGTTAAAGGCAACTTTCCTGGAGATATTCTTAGTACAGGTCATTGGTATTGGTATTATGGTAATGGGGGCATCGATGATCTCCTAATGACTGGTTATATAATTACATTTTTGGATAATGCCTTCTATAGTCCCTTTTTCAATAAACCTACATTGCATTTTCGGTATTAAGCTTTATATATGACCACTTCCCGAAATACATAAAAAAATTAAGAATAAAAGGTCCTGCCTACACCCATAGAGATGGCTTGTATTGCTAACATGGAAGAACCTTGGTCCATATAATTACTCTTACATTAGCTTTTCTGATCAGCACCGCACGTCTGAAGACATTCTGATTGAAGGCTGTACAGCTCCGACGTCGGAAGACGTCCGGCAGGGTATTCTTACTGTATATTACTGGCCGCTCTGTTGTCGGAGGCCTCTCCAGCATGTCCCATACCGCAGTACTGGCTCTAGCCAGCAGATGGTGCCATTGTGAAATGTCAGAAAGAGGAAGCCCCCTAGGAAACCCTGAATCCAAAATTGGATTGCAAAGGGTTAAGTACTGTGAGCTGCCTGGGAGACTAAAAGTTCAATTACAGTGGAAGGGGTTGGCCCTCCTTCCATTGGGATCTGTATTTGTCGACATGAACCTCTTTGGGCCTATCATTTTGAATATGTTGATTTTCCTTCCCTGTTAAGTCATAGCTGGTGGAAATTGTGGAAGTAGATGAAATAGGGGCACTAGGGGTTAACATGCTTACAGGAGTCAGGTATAAAGTTACAATGCGGAGGGCAGTTGTGTTATTAACTAATTAAAGCGGCGAACGACCTCACCTTACAGTACTAACCCTTTCCAATCCAATTTATGTCCTAGGTTTGCTAGGGGGTTTACTCTTTTTCTGCCATTATAAAATGGCGCTATCTGCTGGCTAAAGCCAGTACTGCATGAGGTGACATGTTGGATAGGCTCTGACAGCAGAGAGACTGGCAATATACAGTAAGAGAACCCCAACAGGTGTCTTCTAACATTGGAGCTGTACAGCCTTAAATCATAATGTCTTCAGACATCAGACAGTGGATTGGAAAGGGTTAAAGGAAGAGTTTGATTGATGTGTTTTATGTTGGAGAATCAGTCGATGGGCTTAACGAAGGCCGGGTATACACTACCGTGTACCTGAGTTGCACTCGAGAAGCTCGAGCACGATCAGACACCACATGGAGACCACTCTATGGCCGGGCTCACAAGAGCGGGTTGGATTCTGCATGCAGGAGTCCCGCAGCGGATTCCGTCTGTGAGCCCAGCCGGTGACCCTGTGTACGACACTTAACTGTATTGCGGATGCCCGCGGAGGCTCGCTGGGGTGGTCATACACAGTATAGGTGATGATGGGGGTTTCCACAGCCCATACACAATGTTTATTTGCGCATGGGCTGCGGTTTGCACGCCTCCATTGATATTAATAGAGGTTGCCCGTGTGGATTCTGCGATAAAATAAAACATGCTGCGATTTTCCCTCTGCTCGTGGAATGCGCAATTCATACTTGCGAGTGCAAAGGAAATTTGAAAAGGCATGCTTCTCAATGCTTGTGTTTTACCACGGATCGTCCGCGCGGATGGCGGAATCCGCATTACAAATCCAGTCGTGTGAGATCGACCTAAGACCCGCTTCACATGGGCGTATGCATTATTGTGCATGCCTTAGCGCAATTTTATTCGCTATGAATGAGGCTTTTTTGCGCAGTTGGCATACTTTACTGTGCTTTTTCTACCCGCAGGGCGTGCTGTTTTTATGCGCGGGACACAAACACACACCAATTGAAATAGCTAATTCGTTTAACGAGTTCCAGATGTGATAACTCAGCGTTTCATGCATCTTCCAGCGCATTTGCGTATCCCCATTGACTTCTATTGGGACTTTTGCTATGCAAATGCTCAGGAAAGAGCATGCTGTGTTGATTTTTTTTTTTTTGCGTGACCGCGATGCACAGAAATAACAGGCGTATGTGAACAAACCCATTCAATTCAATGGATTCTATTCTCTGCATAATGTGCGCGCAAATTTTGCATTCGCAAATACGCCCATGTGATGCCAGCGTAGGGTGACTAAGCAATCTCGTTCCTCTTCTTAGTTGTCACACGTCATTACAAACTCCTAGTGCAACGCACCACAAGGCTTCCCGTCCTAGTAGGCAGGGATCCATAATTGGCACTCGCCATCTCCCAGCTGGTCGCGTCCTAATGTCTCACTCTGTTACCCATGCTTCTCCGCAAAGAATCAAAAAGTAGCATGCAACTCTGTATTTGCTGTCTTTGTGCGGTTATTTGCTAGACTGCAAACAGACGTCTGAAGACCGTACACTGCCATTAGGAGCTATTAAGATTTCACGGAACCGAGAATTCCAGCCTTAGTATTGTGAAGAATTATACATAATTACTTTATCGCCTCAATGGGTCAAAAATAGTATGAAATTGTATGCAGCTCTTGACATTTTCGCTTTTCAAGTTGCCCCCGCTGCGCTCATAACCACAGAAACGATTGTATTTGATAGTGTGACAGCAAGACATTTTAAAATAATCCTTTGGTCAATTTGTAAACTAAAGAACATGTTTAGTGAGAGCTGCGACAAATGGCTTTTAGCATGAAAGGGGGATAAAACCATCGAACTTGCTGCAACACCACTCCTTTATGCCAGGGAAGCTTAGTAAAGTGCATGCGAGGATTCACTTTCTGTGTTTAGTGCTCTATTTAAAATGGATAGCGCTTAATGGACTGCGCATTTATCTGCTGAACGTAGATCATGGGGGGTCTCGCTTGTTTTCAGAATGAAGTGCCTATAAAAATGATGGATATTAACAGAGTCGTATATTTTAGACTGCTCTCACACGTGTGTTAGGGTCAGTTCAGGGTATCCATCATTCTCGTTAGGGTCAGTTCAGGGTATCTGTCATTCTCGTTGGGGTCAGTTCAGGGTATCCATCATTCTCGTTAGGGTCAGTTCAGGGTATCTGTTATTCTCTTTAGGGTCAGTTCAGAGTATTAGAGATGAGCGAGCATACTCGCTAAGGACAATTACTCGATCGAGTATTGTCCTTGGGGAGTATCTGCCCGCTCGGAAGAAAAGGTTCGGCTGCCGGCACGGGTGAGAGGTGAGTTACGGCAGTGTGCAGGTGGGAGCGGGGGGAAGAGAGGGAGAGAGAGATCTCCCCTCCGTTCCTCCCCGCTTTCTCCCGCCGCTCCCCACCCGCCGCCGGCAGCCGAATCTTTTCTTCAGAGCGGGCAGATACTCGCCAAGGACAATACTCGATCGAGTATTGTCCTTGGCGAGTATCTGCCCGCTCGGAAGAAAAGGTTCGGCTGCCGGCACGGGTGAGAGGTGAGTTACGGCAGTGAGCAGGTGGGAGCGGGGGGAAGAGAGGGAGAGAGAGATCTCCCCTCCGTTCCTCCCCGCTTTCTCCCGACGCTCCCCGCCCGCCGCCGGCAGCCGAATCTTTTCTTCAGAGCGGGCAGGTACTCGCTAAGGGCAATGCTCGATCGAGTAATTGCCCTTAGTGAGTATGCTCGCTCATCTCTACAGGGTATCCATCATTCTCGTTGGGGTCAGTTCAGGATATCCATCATTCTCGTTGAGGTCAGTTCAGGGTATCTGTCATTCTCCTTAGGGTCAGTTCAGGGTATCCATCATTCTCGTTAGGGTCAGTTCAGGGTATCTGTCATTCTCGTTGGGGTCAGTTCAGGATATCCATCATTCTCGTTGAGGTCAGTTCAGGGTATCTGTCATTCTCCTTAGGGTCAGTTCAGGTTATCCATCATTCTCGTTAGGGTCAGTTCAGGGTTTCCGTCTTTCTGCTATGTTTTTGGAGGAGAAAAACTGAATTAAAACGGAAAAAATGTATCTGTTTTTTTCCCCCTTTGATCTAAATGGAGTTACAAAAACCCAGAAGGGTTCAGTTTGCTTCTTTTCCGTTAGGCTTCTGTTTGCTAAAGACGGCACTATTTTCCCATCCTAACAAAAACGAGAAATCTGATGAAACAGAAGCAAACTGAAGCCCTTCTGTTTATTTATTTATTTTTTTTAGACATTTTTTTTAACCCCTTAACACCACAGGACGTATATCGAACACAATCGTGAGCCATTCCCACTTCATACAAGACAGGTGTTGGCGGACTGTGATAGCAGTCACCTGCCTGCAGCAACTGCAATCAGCGCTAATGCTGATCGTGGCTGTTAACCTACTAAAAGCCTTGATTGCTGTTCGTGGGTCCTGAACGGCCCCCCCTGCATGCGATCATGGGGTGCTGTTCAGTTGCCATGGTAGACGGAGGCCTATGAAGTTGTGCCCATGGCACACGTTCACAGACTGCCTGTTAAAATGTGGAATAATATAATATTTTGGTATTACATTATACTGTAGAAATGATCAAATGGACGCAAGTTCAAGTCCTCCGTGGGGACTAAAATAAAATGTAAAAAGAGGTAAAAAAAAAGTTTTCTCTAATTATTGGGAAGAACTAAACAAAAAAGACTTTTCCCATATTAATTTTATATATATATATATATAATATCTGTGTATGTATCTATGTGTGTGTGTGTTATATATATATACATATATATATATATATATATATATGTATATATATGCAGAATTGTGCAATTTTTGTCAGTCTATCTCCAAGAAAAAATATAATAAAAAGCTATGAAATAGTCACACAAACTTGAAAATGGTACAAATAGAATGTTTAGGACAGCCTGCAAAACATAAGCCCCCATGTCAATGGAAAAATAAAAAGATGTTATGGCTGTCAGAAAATATTTTCTTTTTTCCCAAAGATATTTTATCTTTTAAAAGAAGTAGTAATCTTAAAGTTATGTCACTTTGCAGGTGTATGTAGTAGAAACAAAACCTCCTAAGGGCTTCTTCACAGGAGCGTATATCGGCCGCCGTTTTCTAAGCTGTCTTCCCTCTTCCCTCCTCTTCGACGACTCTCTGCCCCTCTCCTCTCCTCCAGCTGTTTACAATGGAATGGGGCGGAGCTTAGCTCTGTCCATCCAGCTCTTCATTAATTGGCTGAGCAGAGTTTGAAGAACCAATCACGTTGTAGAGGCAGGATTTATTAATTGGCTGAGCTGCAGCATTGATTGGCAAAATGATTTTTTCTCCCCCCCCCCTCCCAAAAGTAATTATGAGTAATAAATTCAGTAATCAGTCGTATGCACTCCAAAATGCTACCAATAAAAACTACACACTGTCTCATGACAAACAAGCCCTTACATTGTAACAATAAAATGGGGTTTGCACAGACGAGGTCATTTTGTTGAGTTCCTGCACCCTAATCAAACTCATTCTAGGACAGCTGACTGCATCTGTAGTATGAAGAGGAATGACAATGGGTTTCCATAGGACAGGTTTCTACAGACTGCATGGACAGCTGCCATTTTATTAAATTCCCAGACAACCCCTTTAACCCTTTCCAATCCACTGTCTGACGTCTAAAGACATTCCGATTGAAGGCTGTACAGCTCCGATGTCAGAAGACGTCCGGCAGGGTATTCTTCCTGTATATTACTGGCCGCTCTGTTGCCGGGGCCTATCCAGCATGTCACCTACCGCAGTACTGGCTCTATCCTGCAGATTGCGCCATTGTATACTGGCAGAAAGAGAAAGCCCCCTAGGAAACCCTGAATTCAAAATTGGATTGCAAAGGGTTAAGGCTGCTATAAGACTAGGGTATTTTTACTCCACATTCTGCCTGTGTTTTGTGGACCGTAATACGCAGCTAATGTAAACCTACGCATCTATTCACATGGCCATATTTTTAATGGCCGTGTTTTAAAACCGCAGCATATGCTAGTTTTTTGTCCATTTTTGTCTCCAAATTTGCAGTTATTGGTATTATTTTCTATTGCACAAAGACGGATTCGCAATTACACAGTGGAAAATAAAACCAATGGCAGCAAATGCAGATCAAGCCATGATGAACTACTGATGACATACAGTGGCAGTGTCAACGGCAGGGGTGTAACTATAGAGGATGCAGGGGATGCGGTTGCACCCGGGTCCAAGACCCTTAGGGGGCCCATAAGGCCTCTCTTCTCCATATAGTAAGCCTAGTAGTATGAATAAAGCATTATAGTTGGGGGCCCTGTTACAAGTTTTGCATTGGGGCCCAGGAGCTTCAAGTTACGCCTCTAGTCAACGGTAATACATCTATATTACAATACGCTCATGTGAAACTGACTCTAGGCCAAAATTAGGCTGACCCTCAGGGGGGCAAAAGAAAGAATTCCCTTCTCCTCTCTTTGGATCTATTGATGATTTCGACTTAAAAAAAAAAAATTGCAGCAAAACCTGGATGTGTGAAATCAGCCTTAATACATTGTGATGACTACAAACTGACGGAGTGTTTTAATATACTGTAATATTATCAAACAAGTGTGCCTGCTGAGCAGGGCTGCTCTGTCACTGCGGTGACCTTGAATACAATGAAAGTGAGCATATTATAGAATGTATTGTTTCATCTTATATGAATGACAATTCCTTAAAAGATGTCAGCTTGTCACTTTGATGTGTTCCGTGCTTGAAAGTTTTAAGTCTCTTTTTGTTCC